>NW_027175832.1:5241224-5546224 GCF_023055335.1 Clinocottus analis
TATCCTACAACAGCCTTCAGATCGCATCACTTCCATGTTCTGAAGGACACTATAATGGGGTGGTCACTTTTCACAAGTTAATCCATAATTTGCATGACAGACCTTTCTCCAACAGCTAACACTCCACAGTAATGAACATTTAAAGGCCACGTTTGTGTTTTGCACCTCGTCCATAACGTCTTGAGACACTTGCCCCCGCGTCTCCGGCAGTTGTTAGTGCGGGAATAATGCTGCTGCTTCGCATAAAATAAGATAAAGAAAAGAGTATTAAATAAAATGGGGGTACGCAACATTATGAGGACAATTTTCACAATTAACAGAAAGTCTCGATGGAGGTGCTGGTTCGCATTTTGAATAAACGATAGGTGACAATAACTCGACGATCATAAAAGATCCTGCATGCGTTGTCTTACTCCCTCAATGCCTTATTTAATCTTTTATTTAAACACACTTACAGACGTAGTTCTGGCTGGCTTTCGTTACAAGATTGTCTTGTACATCTACTGCTGCTGGTGTAAAACAACTATGGACCCCCGCCGTGGTATTTCTGACACCACCACTGCTGACACTAGACTTTGTTTTCCCCCAGAGAAACTCAACTTGTAATAAATAGGGAAAGCAGTGACCTGCGGAGCAATGAGGCTGTGCAAAGAATGCAAGTCCGCTTTGAAAAAACCGTTAAGGACAAAACAGTAATCATGCTGGAACCTTTTTCAATTTGCATTCAGACACACGCGGAGGAGCAGAGGATGCTTCTCGAACACTTTGTTTTGTAAATATCTGAGACTGTAAAACACATGCCTTTCTTCTATTCCAGGAATTTACCACAGGATTAGCTATTACCCATGTAAGTTCTGCGGAGAGAAATAACACATTGTTCCTTTTACAGAGGAACAGTTGAACTTATAAGCAATGAAATGCACCGTTGCAGCGATACATTAAGGGGTTTTATACTTCCAGCGTTGAAGCACAGAGCATCGGAGCAGCCAACAGGAATGCTTAAAAGTCTTTTATCATATGGCATTATCCCTAACTGTCATTTGAAGCTGCTGTGGTCACTCTTCAGCGACGGTGAAATTGTCCCTCTTTAATGCAACGTCACTGTTTGGACACGTGGACTGAGCAACAGGTAAGTGGTCGAGCCGAGCCATGTGTCAACACAAAATATTATTGCTTTGGAGAAGCATGAAATATAAAAGTTGGCTAATCATTCAAAAGTAGTTCAATATGGATTCAAACAGCTCATCTTCTTATTTGAAATATTACAATCAAATGAACATTAGCACAAATGCCGTGTCACATTTGAGTGCAGTAAAAGCTGTTCTTTTGTCCACACGTTACATAAAGGCAGTGAGCAGCAGAAACATAAACAGCAGGCCATAATTACAGTGTGAGAAAGGAAGAGCGTGTTCCTCGCTTATTTGTTGTTGGTGTTTTCCTCGAGATAGCTACAATCAGTCCATAATCCACTTCTCATGTTATGGGAGGACTTTGCCTGGAGCAGTAATTTTCTACCTCCAACATATTATAGATAAATGCATAGTATGTATCTGCTCTATGGTTAGGCAGTTTGTGTGAAACCGCCAGAAGGACTGAGTGCTGTCCAATTATGTCTTTCATACGTTTGATTTGCCGTTACACATACATTGACAGCTGTTTGCCGTTGACATGGTTTCATATTGTGGAAGCACTCGAAACTGCACCGGGAAAAAAAATGTTTTGATGAAGCATGAAAAGAAGTTTTCCGACAATTATCACCCAAAGAGGTCCTCGGAGCTTTTAGCGCCCGCTGCCTCTCAGACTGTAAAGCGAGCAACCTTTCTTCATTGGGTCGGCCACTCATAAATGGGTTTCGTCTGACAAGATTTAGTCTAATCTTCATTAGGGTGTGATCTCTAAAAAGGTTTTGATTACAGGAAATATAATGTGGTCTGAAAAATGAAAGGGATTATAATTAGGACACCCAAAAGCACTTCTATTTGGAAATGAGAGAAAATGTACTTTTCATTTGTATCATCAAAGTCGCTCAAAAGCTTTCACGTAATGCATGAGAGTGGATTGAATTATCCTCATACTTTAGAATAAGTTTTTAATTATAGTAATACTATGAATAATAATGCTCTATTTCCTTCCCCAACGGACGTTTGAGATTCAATTGGACTTGGCTTATAATTTACTGAAAATAAAATGTTTTTTACTCTTAGAGTCACTGGAGCCTGTCCAGACAGAGACCGGGGATCATGTCCCTGTGATGCAGCCACCCATGACCTGACATGATACAGCAGAGATGAATATACTTTCGTGTTCATTAGCACGACAATCTCTGACCTTTGACCTTTGTGAAGAGTGGAATACACAAAAGACAAACAATCAAAGTGTCCGCTTCATATACTGCGGAGGCTTTTGTGGGAGTAAAGTTCTCAGATGTATTCAGCATAAAGACTCGACACTCTCCCTTATCCTTCAGTCAAACATCTTTAACTTTGAAAGAGATTGTTATGTTTCAATATGAAACTGACAGTACTATGGTTTGTTTGGCCGAGCGGCTTTCAGGATTTCAGGTTTCGAACCCACTTGACTGGTATTGGGGTTACACCTAACTGCAATGTCTAACTGAGATAAACAAAATACTTTAAATAGTTAGGAAACTCATGCTGACCAATGCAGTCAATTGTGTATTGAATTGCAAAGAGGACAACCATTGGGGAGAGGAAATATGCCGATCACTCTTTCAGATCTATACAAGAAAAAAATCTAAATGTCATCCAGCTACTTTAATGAAGACATGTGAGTCAAACATGAGGCGAGTCAACAATTGACTCCAATGAATGAAATTACCCATATCTTTCAATCCATAGGTCCATGGAGCAAGCGCACTGGTGCTTCCTTCACCCAACCTCTCAGCACCACACGTAGTATCGCTCACACGGACGGAAGAAGGAATAAAACTCTGGATTCTGCAATTAGTGCATTTTGGAATTTCTTCTGGCCTCAGGATTTAAATACGGGCTGTTTAAGTGTTCGTACTGGGACGTTTATTCAACAAAATAAATCTACTCCTTTCTCTCGCTAATTTAAATCTATTGGAAAAAGCATGTTTCGCACTGCAGCACTTGACAAACCCTGAAGTTGTAATTCCACCGTTTTTCCACCATAATGCTTGACTAAAAGCTCAGCTCTCTTACTTGTTGGGCTTTGTTTTTGTTTCTCTAACAATTCAGGGACAAACCTACTGTGACATCACTCCTAATATGATCCTTGTGTGAGTAAACCATACCTGACAAAACAAAACCGTTTATGACTCTGAAGTCATAGGACTGTCAAGTCAAGAAGTGGTTCACAGTCCACTATTTTGAATTTAACCTCGTCAAAGGAGATATACTGTACAAGGTCATTTCTACCTTCCACAGTGCACTCACCACACCTCCGGACCAGCTTTTTCCGGCAGTGTCGAAATAAATATGATGATGTTCTTGTCCCAGTGTGCAGGGTGCAGTGCATCTGAATGTCCACCTGTGGGCTGCCCCGTAGGGGTTTACCCTCTGGCAGGTGTGACCATGCCTGGGTACCTTTTACTCCAGGGAGTGAGATGCACTTCAGCGGCAAGAGGAAAGGGTCAAATATCTGTTTAAATTCAATTTTTTGCCATACATGTCACATGCTCCCTTGCTCTCTGTGGAGAGGGGCAACTAACCCTGTTAGAAAATCGATGAATCCATGAAGAAATCCAATAGAGTGTACGCTTACATGCTGTATATCCAAGTCTCCTCTGATCTTCAGCCATGTGAGGGGTGATGAATGAGAGGGCTGTAATTGCCATTGATACAAGCACGTATCAATTGACCAGCAGAAATACATAGTGGAGTCACACTGGAACCTTTAGTACCTAAAGGTGTATTGATTGTTTTAAGTGCTTTTCAGTCTTCCTTAGTGGCTTGAGTTGGCTCATTTGTCATCGTAGAGTTAAGATTTGTTTGGTCAAACTACTGTTTCTAAAGTCAAGAACCTTTACACTCTACCATTAAATCCTTGCTCTCCAGTAAAAAAAACAGTGGAAATACCCCCCCCAGTGTTCATTTGTGACACATTCTGCACTGTATAATGGCTTCAGGAGAGTTGACTGTTTTAAACCTGGAGTTGGGGACCGACGTGCAGGGACATGAACTGGATTTGACAGCTGCCAGTCCGCCACAAGATGCTGTGTTGCATTGTGAATTTACTCTCACAATGCTCCGGCAGCTTTTCCTGACCACCCCTCAGCTAAGATTTATTCTTGCCATGTCATGACCGGCTGTGTGTGGAGCATTTAAAGCGCGGGGCTGGAGTGACATACGTGTCGAGGTTCTGAAGCGTACCCGCGGACTAAATCTGTGGACAATAAATCTATTTGATGCATGGCACCACACCTCATCTGAGCTTTCCTCCGAGCCTCAGGCATATTAAGTTGCAGAGCAGCAGGGGCCATGCTCCCAAGGTCAATGTCAGAGGGGAAGGCAGCAGTGATGGAGGAGGAACGGAGGCAGGTGGGGGAATACAAGGTGGAGAGTGGAGGAGAGGCAGAAAGTTAGATTTTAAAACAAAACATGATTGTGGATTTAAATACACTTTCCCCGGTAAAAAAGTGTTGAGAATCAAAACATCCTGTCGCAAGCCCTTGGACATGGCGGTGAAACGCTTCATGTTTCTTGACCTTTCGTTCCTGTCCTCACACCTGCTCTCTCTCTCTCTCTCTCTCTCTCTCTCTCTCTGGTGCTCCTTTTGTTCTCTATCCGTTTCCTCCCCTTGACTCTGAGATGTCATTGTGTTTTTTTTGGTCTCTAACAATGTGGCAGTTATTGGAGCGCTTGCATGCAAAGATCTACTGTACACACTCTCCTCGCAGATCATTTAAATACACGGTCGCAATGCCTGGAAACTTGAACCTTGAGTTGGGCACTCAGCATAATGTCAAGCCCACAAACAAAGCGCCAACCAAAGCCTCTGAAATCTTTCTGTGATACAGGACAAAACAAATCAAATGTACTGATTCCAAGCTTGATACTGAAACAGTGACAGCCTGGAAGTGAAAATGGAAAGATTTACTTAATTACACAGATACAACACCGAATTGAAGAGCACAGAAGAAGAAAACAGACATTACCTGAATTCAATACCGAGTCCTGCTTGCAAAAGAGCTGCATTTAGCAGCGATCATTAGAGTTAGTGGATCAGGTTGGAGGAACCTAATTTGGTAGAAGATGTATCATGTTTGCCATTAGTGGATTTGCTTCTGACAAAGCAAATGTGTAATTTGTGATTCTGGGCTGTATGAAATATACTGAATTGAATGAGGCAGACTATACATTACAGTTTGTATGAGTGAATAGCAAATGTGCTCCACATTTTCTTGAGAAAAGCTGTTTGGTATCCAAATGTAAGGTGTTGTAGGTCTGGTCAAAGTTCATGTAGTTGTCATGTAATGACTGTTATGACTAAAATATCTCCAGGATATTGCTGACTAATGCATGTTTTGTTACAATGTTGATGTATATTCTTGAATCCTTTGATGCTACTGTAGATCCTGTCAGTGCCTCTGACTATTTAATTATATATTATATTATCTTTATATGTAATGTTCATTTCTGTGTTGCGCCTCCTCAGAGATACACTATTTAAAAATACAGTAAAATGGCAACTTCTGCTTTGCATGACCACCATAAATGACACAGAAAAGAAGAGTACCACCATGTGCAGCTATCAACAGTAAATACTGCTTGCTGGGGCTAAACCTTTAATAATAATTAAGTCTGATGAAAGACACGAAGAAGAAAGAAACCGGGACTTGAGTCTTAACACAACTTGTCTGAGAGACAAGGAAAAGTTTGGAGCAACAGATGACTACTGATATCCCCAACAGACAAACAATGAGCTGTGAAGATGGGGAGCCAGCGCTGGAGGTAGTGAAGCGACGAGGATATGACATTATGAAGTACAAAAGCCGCTGCAGCCCCATCTCTGGGAGTGCTATAAAGCCAACGAGTCTAAAGTAAGGAATGATAGCTGAGCAGAGACTCCACGTTTGAAAATAAAGAGTGAAGGCTTAATGAGATACAGTAAGGAGATGAATATGGCTATAACTTCATAATCATAGGGCTTATGAATAAACACTTTATACAGACCAAGATAATTGATACAAAATATGATAATCTAAGTCCATGACAAATCAAATAAATGGGATGATAACCATAAAACAATATGATTCTCGCCCCTTTTCTTTGATTTACATGTATTCTCTGTTTTGCCCTTCTAACCCCATCTGTATTGTCCTGAACCTCTCCCCAGAGTGCAGCCGCCCAATTGATCTAGAAATTTACTAAAATACCAACTGCCCAGTCTCACCGAGATGATTAACCACAATAGAACCCAAGTGTCTTAATTCAGTCCAATTACAGGTAGGACTGTACATGGGGAAGATGTCAGCGTAAATGTCACTGTACAGTTTTTACGGGTAATTACCTCGCTTCGGTGTGACAAGGGGGTTATTTGGTGGGAAGGGATTAGAACATGAAGAGGAGGAGTACCTCATCCACGTGATTTTAGAACTTTCCGGAGGGCACATTTATTCTGGGATACACATCATTAAGACTACTGCTTTGACACAAAATGCCAGCGTTTGACTACAAGGAAATAATTACAAACTAATTGTTGACATTTTGAACCCTCTTTTACATTTTTTTTTTTTGTTGAATCATATTGTGTGTGTCTGTGTCGTATGGCAGTAGCAGATATAAATAGAAAGCATCCAAAAGTGACTTGAACTTCTAAGTTTCAGCGGGTGAGCTATCTGCAAAGAGATAACTTTTCTCAGCCCGTGCTAGAATATACAGTACGGACACCGTGAGGGTATAGATGCCCGACACTCGTCATGTTTTGGTGGTTCGCTGCTCCTCATTATTCCAGTCCAGAAATGCCATATACTTGGAGTAGATGTGTTCAGTGGTGGCAGATGGAAAAATTATGATTCTATTTCACAGATAGAATCAACCAAAACAAAAAATAAAAAAAACAAGCCGTCGGAAAGCGAAAAGCCTGCTTAAACTGATTTCCTCTGTGGGAAAAAAAAAAATCAGCTTACATGTCAAATGTCCACACCTCTGTATCCATCTGTGACAGATTGCAAAGCCTCCTGAGGCAAATTTGTGATTTTGGGATATGTATGTAAAATTGACTTGACAGCTCAGAGTCATGCTGAGTTTACTTCTGCCTTACCAAGTGTTACTCAATGCTCTCAAATGACCTCATCTCCACCTTCTGGGCTAACAAACACCACATTCAGGACATCTCATCTCTCACACCAGAGTGATTTGTTCTGTTTGTAGCAAAATCTAGACAATGAGTCAACACCTCATGTCCTTGAGTCTAGACTAAAAGTACAGCAGCATATTCTTAGGCTGTGCCAAATACTGAACAGTGAACTTCCTATTAATAACAGCTGAAGACAGGTGTGGAGGCGATCTAACTAAAAAAAAACAAAAAAAAAACGCAAGTTCTCGCTTGACCTGCAGGAGCGTCATTATTAACTCACCAGGTGCATGCTGGCTCTTTTGCATATGTATTGCTATATGTGTATCCCCAAACATAAGCCAGTGCACATAGCTTTTGTTGTTGCATGTATCCCCCTAAAGCAATATAAATGCAGACGAACGAGAACGCATTTGATTAGTGGAGCTTTTGACTCGCCCCTCAGAGACTGTGTTCAGCACCGCGGACAGCGCCGAGCATCAATACGCGCTCCGTGTTTTAACTTTTAACTTTTTTTAAAATGTATTTATTTAAATGGAGCTCTGAGCACAAACGGGTTGACTTCAGCGCAGTACACTAAATGAGCGACATGACGATCGTCCGATTGGTGTGCAGCGAGACTTCCACGCTGCTCTCCTCCACGCGGAACCGCCAGCGTGCTGCGGCCCCGCCCCCCTCAGCCCAGACGTGAGAGCGGGCAACAGTGATTTAAATACGGACAGAGAGGAAAAGCGCCTGTGTGAGAGACAGGAGCACCTCTGGAAAGAGAGTGAGAGTGTGCCACACGGTGGAGCAAAGACTATCCAAAAGTTGTTGTTTGTTCGTTTGTTGTTGTTTTTTTTGCTTTACATTTCTAACACCCCCCTCCGCCCCCCCCTCTCACTGAACTGAACAAAGTTTTTACATCCTCACAAACAAAACTTTCTATTTGTCCCTCATTCCTGTTTGGCTGTGCTTTTCACATTTTCACATTTCTAACAGCAACAAGTGTTGTTGGCCACCAGCGACAGTTTTTCTTTTACATAGTTTTTCCACACACTACAAAAAAAAACAAAAAAAACCAACAACAACAACATGTCATATTAGCTGCCGGAGTTGTGTGCCGCGGTCACCCAGTGTGCCAGCGGACTACGATGATCGTGTCCAACGTGAGCCTGAGCGGCTGCGCAGGGGTCAGCAGTGCTCTGTGCGCCGCAGCCAAGGAAGGGCACCTGAGGGGAGGCTCATACCGGAGCACCCTCACCCCGACAGGGAACCTGGTCGTGGCTGTGTGCCTGGGCATCATCGGCACTTTGGGACTTATGAACAACTTGCTGGTGCTCGTGCTCTTCTGCCGCTACAAGATGCTGCGGTCGCCCATAAACCTGCTCCTGATTAACATTTCCATCAGCGACTTGCTGGTGTGCGTACTGGGGACACCGTTCAGCTTTGCCGCCAGCACGCAGGGAAGGTGGCTCATAGGAGAAGGCGGATGCGTGTGGTACGGCTTTGCCAACTCTCTCTTTGGTGAGTAGAAATACGACAACTGAGAGGCGATGTTCATACGTTTTGATTTGCTGTATGTTCCAGAGATTATACTGTATTTTTAAATCTCAGACGTGGTGGTGAATGATGGTGCGTTGTATGGATGGACCCTTTCGCTCCGCTCGTCAGAGTGCATGATGTTAAGATTTATTTCTGAGGTTGAAATTAAGGATTTAAAAGAATTGGAAATACAACATTTGAAAATAATTTCTCGCGATGTGCACACTGAGTCTTTATGGTCTTATTCAACTTTTAGAGAAAAGCATGAAAATCAGCGTAGCCCATACGAATCGAACAATGAGACGAAGAACAATAAATCGTCATTGCTTATGCACCAGATTCGGCAACATGGACATTTGCATGTGCTCATCGTGCAGTCTTTAATCATAGAGATTGTTATTGGCAAAAGCGCGTAATATCTAGTTATCTATTGTTGTGTTTGGTTCAGTGTGGAGCGATGTTGCGGATCGGATGCTGACAGCGATCCCAGATCAAATATGCACATGCAGGCAAGTGATGAGTTGTAAAAAAAAAAAAAAAAAACCCGTCTTGTGTGACTCTTCATGGTGCAGTGGTCATTATCTCCGGTTGGAGCTGCATGACAGACTGTTGAATCCTTTCCACAGCTTCACGTGCCTGCATCATGGCATACACTTGCCAGTGGTATTTAAGGGAAGCATATTTTGGTCTTATCGCTCCCTCACAGTTACTAATTTGTTTAAATGTCATTAGGAGCTCACAGACTGTCGGTGTGATTTGGGCTGCTGCGCGTATTGCAAATGAAACAATGTGCACCCTGCTATGCTGCTACTAAATGACCGCTAAATGCTTGTTACCATAGTTGAGTGTCTGTGAGGGGAAGCCTCATCACTGTTCATCCCGTGCGGGTCTGTGACGGGCTGTGGGGACATGCACGTCTTAATCCATGAGCAGGCTATGTGGCAGGTGCATCAGCTGCGTTGGTTGCAGAGGAAAACCACCCGGGGAGAATCTGGAATGAGTGAGGGGACTCTGCTGGTCTACATTGGCTTAGGAGTGCTGCTATCGAGGCAAATGGTACACAATGATGCAACTGAGAATAAGACACTTGCTATTTCAGCTGGAACCGGGCCAAGCTGGGATGCTGAGGGTGAACAAAACAACTTAGTGTTCATTTTTGGAAGGCCAAGGGGGCTATGTCAAAGTTGCAAATAAGTAGTTTTTCATTGGGGAACATAAAATACATTATAATAATTGCTTCCCCTGAGAACTGCATCCATTAAAGCTTCAAATGAGTCATTTAAATGAAATTAATTTGATGCCAAGCTCAAAAGAAGAATCATTTGGAGAATGAATACATAAATTGTTCTATCATCAGGAGCAATTGGTCCGATGCCTGGTTTGAAGTTATTTAATGAACAGGCGTTCTTGTTATCAGTCCCAATAACACTTTAAAGCTCATAAAAACTACATTTGAAGGCGAGGCAGCTATCTCCTCTCTTTGACAGAACATGTAACATTTGCTCTGCTGTATATTCCAGATCTAATCAAAGTGCTTTTTTTAAAAGAATATTTGGTAAAACCATGATTTGAAACTAACCACTTTGACTAATTGTTGCGGAATTTGAGGTAAAAAAAAAAAAAAAACAGACAGGAGAAGAGATGTAGTTGGTATAAAACTATGTTTTACTTCAAAATGCTGTCATTGGTTGGTTGTAGTCAGATTTATAAGCCCTTAGAGTTCTCCCTGTTACTGAATAGTATGCTTGACTGAAGGCGTCTAACATGAAATGTCAGAAGATTCAGTCCATACATCTATCAAAATCATTGCATCAGAAGTGGTTCCAATTGTCGAGATGGTCAAATCGTAACTGACAACAGACAGCACGCTTTAATAATCTCAATGACAATTTCTCTTTCCGAAATTCAAGACCCAGTTACTTAAGATAATCCACACACCTTGAAATGGTTCCTATTAAACTGCCATCTAGTCCCATTACACTGGAGAGAAGGCAGACATTTATATGGACAATATATCCGCCTCTCACACCAATGTAATCCAGCCAAATGATAAATAGCTCATGCAGGTGGGATGAAAAATAAGAATTGTGGGTGTCCCTTTAAGAGAAAGACATGCATATTCATATTTCAAATGAGGAGTTGTTTTTGTGTGTATGTTCATGCACAGTAGCGCTGTATCTGACAAGCACCCACAGACCTCGTTGTGAGAAGTTTAATGGGACTATTTTCTTTCAAACAACTCAAAGTCAAGCAACTGGGAAATAAGTTTAAAACAAACAAGAACAGCTGTTTATGTTACCTGCCTGCACCTCTGTCACTCGTGGGACTGTGTATCTGTACATTGGCAGCAGAACTTGGACATATTGAGTGTGAGATGAAGACATCCAGACACACACACTTAAAGTGACACACAGTGTGTGGCCCTTTGCAGTGTGGTCGGTTTGTAAGTCTTAGAGGTTGTTTCATTCTGTATCTCTTGATGATTATTTTATATCTCCTTGTAGTTGTTTTTCAACTTTGAGGCAGTTTTGCATCTTTGTGCTTATTTCAAATCGCTTTATAGTCATGGTATGTTTCTTTGTAGTAATTTTCTATCTTAGTAGAAGTTTTGCATTTCTTTATAGTCATTTTGTGGCTCATTGTAGTGGAGTTTGGCTTTTCTGTCATGGTTGTCTCTGGCAGTGATGGGCCTCCTGACCCCTTGGGCCCTGAGTCCTGTTGGTTAGGCCAGTTGAGTAAAGAAAGGAAATAAACACTTTGACATTACAATCAGTCAGATTTATGCACTGTACAAGTCCCCCCTGGCTTTTCTCACAAGGCCAAACTGTTGCTTTCCTTGATTTATTGCTAATTTTCACACAGTATGTTCGACTTAACTGAATTGAATTTTCCTTAACTTAAGAGCGTCTTGAAAACCTCAAATTGAAAACAGACTCACAAAAGCTATTTTCACTTCCTCTAGGAGAAATTGGCAATTCCCAAAACAGGATAACTTTATTTCAGTCACATGGCGGAAAAAGCGAGCCTTGAATGTTTTTCGGCATCTGGATGGATTCTGATTGTATCCGCTGTCTCTTTAACCCAACTCTAGCGTGTGAGATTTAGCACCATCTGAAGATGAACACTGACGTCCACAAGGAGGCAATTTATTAAAATCTGTGTCTAGGGCGAGAGAGAGAGAGAGAGAGAGAGAGAGAGAGAGAGAGAGAAAGAGAGAGAGAGAGAGAGAGAGAGACAGAGAGAGAGAGAGAGAAAGATGGCTCGAAGACATCATTAGAACCTCCATTGGTTATGGATGAGTAATTCCTCAATGGGCTCATAAAAAGAGTGGAAGAAAGAGTAAGGGTAGGTCGGAGAAAAGAAAAGTGACATTGGTTATTGAAATGGATGACGCTGGGCGCAGCTATGACAAAGTGACAATGTCAGTCTTCACCAAATCTCGATGACGCTTTTCCGAGTGATCGATGTTCTCTCAAATTAGAGGGTAACCGTCAATGACAAAACATGTTGTTAGCTTGGTGTTGGGACATTGTATTCCTGCTCCCTCATGACATTGCCTTAAACTTTTTGCTTTTAGCACATGGCGTCTTAGATATTTGAATGAGCGCTAATGTCAGACCCTTCGCTTTTACTTTATGCCAAGAGCACGAACCGAAGAGCATTTGTGAAGACACGCGTGTGCGCACCTCACCCTTTTGCCGTCAGCCTCCTGGCATCCATTTAGCCGCTTCCCCCTCTTCTGCTCACCTCTTTAAATCTTCTCACAACGTGGAGGAACATGAGAATATCTTTCTTCTGTCTTTATTTGGCATCAGGTCTACATGCTCCTACATACTGTTGGCTTCCTCTTTTCTGCCTCCAGTGGATTTTACACAATCACTGGATTAACCTTTCAGTGCCGGGCCCACTCGCTGCATACCGAATTCAGATCACCCACCTGCAAGTACGCTCACACGCGATCTCAGTGCAGATACGGGCACAGGAATGCTTGAACAAGTACATGCATATACGTGTGCGTCATGCAGGCACAGGAAACACCTGGAGTGTTGATTTGTTGCGACACTAAGAAGACGTCTCAATAAGGACAAAGCAAGCGGAACAATGCTGCTCCGCCGTAACGGTCAGAGCGAGCAGGCCAGCTGATGAACCAGAGCAAATGATGGGGCAATAAAACAGAGACAAAATTATGTTGTGGGGGATGGCTGTCTGGCATAAGTCGGACATTAGTGAGAATGATCGTCTCAGTACGTGTGGATAGTATTTGCCAGAGCAGTCATCCTCACTGATAGACAGATATTTGCAATCTGATCTCTTTCTTCACCCGTTACTGTTGTTACGCTAGTTCTGTATACCTGTGATGACTGAGGGAAAAGACCCTGGGATTTACAGAGCTAACACAGCTTCATTTGATCCTGTGTTTTTCATTCAAACTGTCTTTTCTTGGATACACGGTATCAGCCAAGTCATACTGTTATGGACGCTTTCTAACAAATGAGACAAACAGTGAGTGAACATCACACAGAGATAGCAGAACAAAGGTGTTCCTTATTTTTTCTTTATTTCAGACATGATCAGATCAAATATCTTTCATTTTGGAGTATTGGATTCAGCTGCTGCCAGAGGGCTAGAAGTTGGATGGAAGGTGATGTGTGATTTTAAATGGTATTAAGCTGTAAAGTTGTTCAGGTGTCTTTCCTTATATTACATTGGCTCTAATAAAGACTTGTCACCCATTCACTGTGTAACAAGGAAGACATCTCTTCTCATCAAGAGGGTGGACACGTGATGGGATTAGCTGATATCAAGTAATAATGAAGTTTTCAATTCAAAGGGGATGATTCATAATCAAAGACAACGTGTATGCAGAGCCTAACAGCAAACGGTTGCTGTCAATTGTTGCACCAACATGTTGATTTTCAGGATTACATTTTGGTGCCTCTGCGCGTGTGTCGTAGACGAGAGCTGCTGATTAGCTTTTGCCAACTTGAGAAAGTGGGATTTGATTTGGCGCCACTTATACTAGATCTTATCAGTCTTTCATCTCACAGAAGGGCTTCAACACAAGCATTCAACGTGGGTTTTGTGGGTTATTTTATCCAAAACGGAAATCTAGGGGTGTATTACCTTGCACACATCATCAGGAGTGCACTGATCCGATTCACTCGAATGAATCCGTGGATCCAATTCTGACCTTATAAAGTGGTCCCAGTATTGGCCAGATGTGACCAATCCACACTAAATTAGTTTTCTTTGTCAACATCACTTTACAATTGAATGTTTTTTGCTTTAGTTACATTCAAAGTGCCTTTCCAGACTGTTGACTCTTAGTACAGGTGAAATGTTTATGATGACACCTCGCTGTAAACATGCTAGCACTAGGATTTTAGCTTGACATCTACCAGACCACCTGTAGTGAGAAGCCTGTTCTCCTGAGTGCAGACGAAGAACTTTTGTCAAATGATCTGGTAATTATGTTTGGGATGGTTGCTATGAGTCAGTCAGACGAGATTAAAAGGAGTGGGTTGTTGTAAAACTGTCTTGAGTTTGTAATATTGCAGTAACAGAATTTTAAAAAGCAATGAGTTAAGCTATTTGTGCGGAAAAAGCAAGATTAGCACAATATCCAGAGGCAACAGACAAGCATAACACACTATGCCAAAAAACAGCTGCACATGCAGTGTGTTCAATACATTTGCACACAGACAGACACAACAACACTCTGCAGAACCATCATCTTCAATCACAGAGCTACATTTGTTTAAATTCCCACCTTTCCTTTCCACTCCTCCCTTTTCTCCTTCACCCATTGATTGTGCTGAGTAGCCGCGGCGTCGGCACCTCATTTAAAGGCCTGGCTTGTCTTCTCAAAAGAGCTTCCAGTGCAGTGTCACTTCATCGCAGCTTAAAATCAACGGGGATGAAGCACGGCCTCGTGGATCATAAAAGCTTCGAACCAAATAGCAAACAAGATATAAGATGGAGGGTCAACATTAGAGTCACTGAGCTGCAGATTCATGCTGCTGTGCCTCTGACCTACTGAGAAAGAAACGCTGAGAAAAAGATAAGAAAGCCTCTCAAAATCTTCAGGGTTGTGTTTCACCACATTGCTTCTGTCATTCAGAGACACAACAGGTGTTTATGAATCATAGCAGAGTGTATCTGCTGCAAGCACCCGCCGCTCAAACAAAATAATTGATGATTGCACAACCACTTTTGCAATAGTTTCATCATGCTGAAATTTTTTATAAAAACACAACATACCTTTTCTTTTAAGTTAACAATTAAGCTCTCTTTATAAGCACTGTTTTTAAGTTCGCTGCACCTGCTGCTTAGAATGCGCTGCAAAAAACTCTAAAGTCAAAGGAGCTCATCAACCTTGAAACTTTGAAGACTCGTGTGAGAGAAATTGGAGCGGCTTCATACCGCACTGTTTCTTGTTTTGGTGTGAATCCGGAGCTTTAGCCCTGTTGCCTTATCGTTTAATGTATGTTACTTGTGTTATGTGATATCTGTGTGTCTTGTGACTGTTGAAACTTTTCGATGCTGCTGTCTTGGCCAGGCTTCCACTGGAAAAGAGGTCATTGTATCTCAATGGGACCAACCTGGTTAAATAAAGGTTAAATAAAATGTGTGTTTTTTTTTTAAGAAAGAGCTTTGTATCACAGTGTCTTTGCATCTATTCCTCATTAGAATAGATGATTGGACATGCCCCATTAAATGTGTTGTACAGTAGTCAGGATTATGTGTTATGTTAGCTTGTGTATTAAATTGAACTCCTGTTTATATATGCTGTGTGATTAAATCTGTACTGCATGGAATAGTTATCTCTGTATGTGTGTGTGTGTGTGTGTGTGTGTGTGTGTGCCCTGTCCACCCTGCAGGCATCGTCTCCCTGATCTCCCTGGCCGTCCTCTCCTATGAGCGCTACAGCACCATGGTGGCGCCTACTGAGGCGGACTCCTCCAACTACCATAAGGTCTCCCTCGGGATCATCCTGTCCTGGGTCTACTCCCTCATCTGGACTGTGCCGCCTCTCCTTGGCTGGAGCCACTATGGCCCAGAGGGCCCCGGGACCACCTGCTCTGTGGACTGGACGGCCAAGACGGCGAATAGCATATCGTACATCATCTGCCTGTTTATCTTCTGCCTCATTGTGCCGTTCCTGGTGATCGTGTACTGCTATGGGAAGCTTCTGTGTGCCATCAGACAGGTGAGGAAATACGAGAACGGGGAAGGACCTGCAGTATTTGCGCGGATGAGTAGTTCTCCTTTAACATTGGCTGTCGTTTCAAAGGTCACTGGAGATTTTCAACACTAAACCCAAAAAGCAATCATAGACACAAAAACATCTAAATACATTCCCTTTTCATTTAAAGCCTTGAAACCCAGCCGAAGACAAAAGGTGAATGGTAAATTACTTGCTGAACTTAGTAGATGGTGCTTTTACCCAAAGTGCTTCACAATTTGCCTCTCATTCACCTTTTCAGCGGTTTGGGTGTACCATTAAAACACAATAATAAAAATGGTAAGAAATATGAATCCAGAACCATTATCCGACTTGACACTTCCTCTTTGCTCTGTGCAGTGTCATCTTTCAGCTCATTGTTTCGGATGTACATCCAGCAACTGTAATGTTTCCATTCACTCGTAAAACTACATCACCATCAGCTGCAGTCAGCGGTTTTCAGCCCTAAAACCTCTCAGTATACTGCTTGTACAGCACCAAACCAAAGTACGCTGGTGAACCAGATAGTTCCTTTAGTAGTGTGAAAAAACTGCCTAGAGCTAAAATGAGATTTAGTTTATTTTGTTTAGCCCAAATTGCAAATTACAAGTTTGCCTTGGCGGCCTTTACAATTTGTACACATACGACATCCTTGTCACATCGGATCAGGAAAAACTCCCCCAAAAAAACAGAAAAGAGCAACAGAGGAGGATTCCTCCCCCCGGATGGACAGAAGCAATAGATGTCATGTGTACAGAATGACTAACGTAACAGAGTTACAGCACATTCAATGGCATCAGCAGGGCCGGCTCCTGACCACTATCCATGGAAACTTGAGGCGAGCAAGAACAGAGGCTCCCGGGAAGAAGTAGACTCAGTAATGTGCATTGAAGAGACATGAATTCATCCAGAAGGAGATAGAGAAGAGGAGAGAGGAGCTCAGTGTTAAGATGTCCGCCAGCACTATAGGCCTACAGCAGCATATCTAGGGGCTGGACCAGGGCAAACATGAGCCAGGTCTGACTATAAACCTGAGCCAGCCCTAACTATAAGCGCTATCAAAGAGGAAAGTCTTAAGTCTACTCTTAAATGAGGTGAGTGTCTGCCTCCTGGACTGAAAGTGGAAGCTGGTTCCACAGAAGAGGAGCTTGATAACTGAAAGCTCTGGATCCCGTCATTCTTTTCAAGACTCTGGGAACCACAAGGAGACCTGCATTCGATGAGCTCTTTAGTGGGTTAATATGGTACTATACGCTCTCTAGTAGGGTAAATATGTTACTATAAGCTCTGTCGTGGAGTAATATGGTACTATAAGCTCTCTAGTGGTGTAATATGTTACTATACGCTCTCTCGTGAGGTAATATGACACTATAAGTTCTCTCGTGGGGTAATATGTTACTATAATGTATTATTTTTATGTCTTTTAAGACGTTTAGCGACCCGGTTGTTTCATCTGGCTTGATCAATAGATATAATTGTGTATCATCGGCATAACAATGAAAGTTTATGGAGTGTTCCTTGACAATATTGCCTGTTATTGCTGAAAATAAACAGCCAAACCAAATCAACTAACAAACTAATAAGTCATTGTTGTGTTTCTGCTATCCAGATTCAATTTAATTTCCATTGCTGAATGCACATGAACACTCAGTTTTGTTGTTGAGCAACTAAATCTAACAACTTCCATCGCTCTGTCCACTCGGTTCTTCGGCAGTTAAACCTTTATTTTGTGAAAGCTGACAACCAGTGAACCGAAACCTGCAGCTGCATTCAAAGGCTGTTTTATAGCAAAGCTCATAACGGTTATGAAGCATAAACTGCAGTTCTTTCTGTGTGGTCTATTATTGCTTCAGTAAATGTCATAATATGATTTAAGTTATGCATAAATGTTCACATTTATAATGGAATAGCTCTGTATCCTCCAGTATAGTAATTGGCTATACACATATAAAGAATACACATGTGGTGCTATTTTCTGCATTTAGAATTTTACCCAAGCATAAAGTCACACATGCGGAAAATTAACATTTGCTTCCCGTTCACTTCCATTCTGGGAGCGGAGGGGCGTGAATACATATGCTTTTGGTGGCGAATAAAGCATCTTCGGCAGTTGGTGGGTGCTCACCTGCATTCATGCATGTGTGACTCTGCCTTTACATACAGACTGGACACACACACACACACACACACACACACACACACACACACACACACACACACACACTCCCTCAGACGGTGTGATCAGAATTTCTTCACCATTACACAATTAGTTGTGATCAGTTCTTTAAATAGATTAAGAAGGAGGCGAAGGAACATAATAACGTTTAGTTCTCTTTTCCTCTCCGCAATTTTTTAGCCATTACCCACCTGTCTTTCTCGCTTTCTTCCAGACTCTCTTACACAAGTCTGCTTCAATTTTGTTGCCTCCTTTTATTCATCTTTTATCTCATCCTTGTGCAGGAGTACATGTGCGTCCTTTATCATTGCTCGTTGTAATGGCCGTGCCCTTTGGGGTTGTTCTTCTCCCACTGACAATGCTATGTAAAGTAAAGGCTGTAGTTCTGCTGTCACACTATGTAAAAGATGTTGAGCAACTTGTCCATAAAAAAGTTAAACTCCCCTATCTAATAATGTGGCGCTCAATAGAGCAGTTCACATTGAGAAGTCCAAATCAAGTTGGGATTTGGTCCACGTTAATGTGCTCCATGTGATTCCCCATACAACCATGAGAGCTGAGGGGAGACGTTCAGTTTAGGATGTGGCTCTCTACGTCATATAATGAATGATTGGCCAACTGTCCCTTTATCAGTTAACTTCAGTTCAATGCGTTACCTTACCATGATGTGAAGATGTGCTCCTTGTTCCTTGATGTATGCATCATCTTCTCCGTCACCCGCTTGCTGATGGCTTTTTAGTTCGGGCTGTACTGAATAGCGTTTATTTTGCATCTCCTTTAACAACTAATGTTTTTCGTATTATACTATTCGGAGAAATATATTTCAGTGTTGGCCATTTATGAACTGTTACGTTCCAAACACCTTTGAGTAGGCACGACTGACGAGAAGAGCACCGGATTCGATGACTTATAATAAAACGGATTTAATAAAAAGTTGATGGTGCACAGCTTGGTGATGTATAAAATGCTCAACCGGGGGTGCACAGCTTCAGCATCCACAGACTATTTACAGTCTAACCTGCAATAGTTTACTGTCTCTGCATCCACTAATAAACCCCGAACAACAAGTTTTGCATAGTGTTGTTCTTCCCAGACACTTTGCATATTCGCCTCTCATTCGTTAGTTTAACAGGATGCACATTGCTACAAGTTTCACAGGGGTGGAGTCATCCTTTGGCTGTGTCACACTCTAACATCTCATTGTTTCAAGCAATCTGAGCCGCCCCAGCAGATGGTTTGTTACACAGAATAACCTGAGAAGCCGTCATTGGAAACCTTTTGGAAAAGGGCAAGCGCTTTCACAAATGTGGCTGTAGATTGAGTGAACCGTTTGACAATCTCGCTCTTGTCTAAGCCAGTTGTGGAAAACCTATTAAGCCCTGGCCGCAGCTGCCAGCACCTCCTTCCAGGATGCTCATTGGTACGTGCTCTTGCTTCCTGGCAACAAGCGCACCGCTACGAGCCAGATGGAACTGTGCGTGATATGTGATCCTGCGATTCTCCTGCGATCTTAGGACAACCCAAAAATCCAGCTGCCACGCCAGGTATTTAACGGCACCCCGAGTTACATTTCATATCGACTAACCAGCATTAGGATGATACGGTCATGAAATATGATGGCAGACATTAAAAGCGTCGTTCAAAAACCAGAAATGAAGCTTTGCATGTGACAGTTTGTACAGTAACAGAAACGGACAGGAAAAGTGAAGACAGCCATACAAGCCGAGCTCATCTCTGCTTGCTCGCGCATGTTTGTAAGGGTCTGTCAGTGTTGTCATCTCCTTTTATTTCTCTGTGATTGGAAATGGAGGACTGTCAGTGCAGAAGACGTGACCTCTAAAAGAGGAGTTTGCTCTTTGACAGGCTCTTTAGTCAGGGAACATATTACCCTACAACTTCCACCCTACAACTTTCACCCTACAACTTCCACCCTACAACTTCCACCCTACAACTTTCACCCTCTTGTTATCAACAGATCATCTCACAATACAGAACAATTTGCTGACAAATTAAATAACATGTAATCAACAATAGCATCATTTTTGATGGAACACAGTTTTTGACCACAAAGGCATATTATCCAAAACGAGGCTATATTTCTGTTTGATGTCCTTTTTGACTTGCTTTAAAGTACTTTTACATAACTTGGTATCTCACTCACTTTGGTGAATAATTTATTACGTTGCTGCCAGAGGTCAGAAAGCATAACTAACTGGTTAAAATAATCAAATGAGTTGGGTCCAATCATGAATCCTCAATCATTAGATTTCCTGTCCAGAATCTTTCCTTTAATCAGCCTTTGGTTGGAAGTATTTGGTTTGATAGCCAGCAGTTCCCTCACTTGTCTCAACATCTTTACTCTTGTTTTGAATTTTGTACGACTGATATATATGTCTGCTGATTCCTACCGGTACTCTCAAATGCTACGATATTTCACCAACTCTGTGACACAGGTATATAGAGCTGAAGAGGGGGAGAGAGATGAAGATATCAAGGGGAAGTGAAGGAGGCAGAGAGATGAAGGAAGGAAAAGGAGTGGAGGAGGGGGAGAGAAACCGACTGTGACTGCTGGTGGGGCCCTAATTTAGTTCTGGCCCACATCAGATGCACTGACCTTGCACTGGTCATGAGGTAATTTCATTGGTCACGAGCTGATTTTTTTCTGCCCAACTTCATGACCTGCTATCATAATTCCCCAAAATAGGCAGGGAGCGCACTGGAGGGGGAATTCAATGCAAATTCGGTGGTGCAGTTTGGATTAAGAAATGACACTTGTACCTCCACCTACTTTCTGATTTGCTGGCATCTGCAAAAGTAATATTATGAGTTTCACCACGATACCAATATTTCATTGATTATTGGGACTACGACACAATATTTTCTGGAATTACAAAGTCTGCCACAATACGATATCAAGAGGATTCAATTGAGAAGCCTGCGATCATCATTGAAATGATCTCTGCCCATTTAACACAACCAGTTAAATCAATTGACAAAGAGCAATTCAAATGCATGCAAATACATATTCAAACATGTATATGTAGACCAAGCTGAAACTCATGCTGTATAATACCTACTAAAACCTTCATAACAGTTATAATATGACATTTTTGTTCAAACAGTTTTAGAAATGGAGGCTCACGCTGTGGCGCTGTTGGATTGTATTTCAATATACTGAGAAGTACTTCCAATATTTTGTCCACTTATCCGTAGACTAAATATGAGAAACACATCGGAATGGTTTATGGTCCGGCTTTTGTATAATCAGTTTTAGATTTAGTGCACCTAAGAACCTGGCACCTCAAGTGTATATAAGCGCTCCCATTGGTCGATCTTTGAGCTGTTTCGACGGCATGAACAAGCGACGGCATGAACCTCAGCATGTGTTACAAACCTGCTTGGCTACGCGAGTATCTGGAGCACACAATGCTGTCTACACCGTTTCCAACATTACACAACCAGCGCCGTCTTCCTGGCAGATTCTTTCATTTGAATTGTTTTTAGAGTCAGGAGGAATACATTACCGACTCGCCACAATGGAAGGCTTGTCAAAACAAGCATTGTAAGTCCAGTGTAATACCAGCTCTCTCTCAGATAACGTGTTAGAAAAATACCTGCTGCTGACGCCCCAAATGTGCCGCTATAACAGATTATCACACAGACACACACACACACACACACACATACACACACGCTAGAAACATGACAGAAACGAGAAGGAGATACAGCTGTGAAAACACTCCTCCGAAACCCTTGGGATGAAAGCTGCCAGCATGCTTGCTTGATTCGGGCTCGGTGGGCGAGTGGCGAGATGCTAGAGGTTACAGCTGCTGCTCAGCAGAAGAGGCTGCGCGCATGAAACACAAATTAGTTCTCAGACTGGCTGCAGGATGAATCCATTGTTCTCTTTCTATTGCAAGTGGCTTGTCTTTGCTCATTGTCTTGCTGGGCGCTTCATGTTTTACTTGTTTTTCTTCTCCTCCACGTTCCCTTTGCCCTCTGAGCATCCATCTCCAACTCCGTTTCCCGCTTTTGACAAGTCTTTGGACTATTATGCTAATCTTGTGCGTGTTCCTCATTCTCACTCAGATCTCCACACATTTTCACTCTCATTGTCCATATCAGTGGCTTATTATGCAGAACCTGTGCACAACACACAGAGTACGATGGCTCATTTAACTGTCTGCAGTGACTGCTTCATTCTTTTTCATTTGCCTTTTCACTCTTTTCCAAGCCCTCTTCTTCCAATTCTCTTCCTCCCAGCTCTTACTCTTTCACTGTGCTCATCATCATCCATCTTTTTCACCACGTCGTCTCGGTTGCATCTCATCTCCATTTTTGTGCAACAATGAGAAAGATGTTGACATCTGAAAGCCACTTAGTTATTTTTTCATATGAAACAAGGTGAGGTAGGAAGCCTTTGTTACGATTGCTATATATATCTTCAAATGCTGCATTTGGTCATGGGTTCCCACCTGAAACTGTTAACTTTTCTTCTGTGCTATAGAGTAAAGAAAACAAACCACTAGCGAGTGTTGACATCACGGTAACAGTTTTTATTACAAAACAGTTCTGTAAACACAATAAAGAAATTGTTTTAAAATACACCCAAATTTGGCTGAAACAAAATAGACATCAAAATCAAAGCTTTAAGGTTCCTGAGAACAATAATTTAAGGTGTGAATCCAGCCTGACTTCCAGAAATACCAAAACAGAGCAGCACATTTCAAGTACTTGGGGAACCCTGACATCTGCCAACGCCTACCTCCCAATCTGTGGCCTTATTAAAATGACACGCAGCCTGCACCTATCATCCAAGCTATGAAACTCCATCAACTCAACCTTGCTGATACTGTAATTGATAACCTCATGGAGATGGATCTCGTCCAAATTATGATCAAGAGTGCAGCCAATCTCTCAAATCCATTAGAAAACCTGAGAAAGTGATTGAATGTAGTGGGAGTATAACATGGTTTGAAGGGGTCAATGTGTAATGTGCTCATCAGCAGCTGCAGCCCCGTTTTATACGTTTAAAGCAGTTCAAGGTGGTCATCGGTAATGTGGCATTGAAGCCACCAGGAGCCTCTTTGCATCAGCGTATGTTATTTGACGTACCACAGAAGCCCGCACATGGTTCAAAGGTTCAGCTTTAGTGTCCTCAGAGACGAGAACGTCTCCAGAGTCAGAGCCCAGCTCTTACACAGAGGTCATTGAGTTCAGGCCACTTTGCCCAAACCCCAAAGCCACCAGTCAGAGTCCATTATTATCTTAGAAAACCTGAACCTCTCACCATTTAAAACATTAATCAGGTCTAGCCCAGATGTATATAATTGTGTCATTACCATGTTTTCTTTCACCATGTTTAAATCTTAGTTTAGTATATTTTCATGTCATGTTTGCCCAGAGAAACTAGTAATATCAAAATGTGCAAAAAGTGTGTTGCGCGACACTCACACTAATTTACACTAAAAGCATGTGCTGCTTTTCTGAGAGCAAGACTTTTAAAGGAAGGTTAAACTGAACTCCTTCAGAGTTGAAAGCCCCCTCTTAAAGTCGGCTGGAGGATGTATCATTACTTTAATTCATAACTGAAATGTGCTCATTTGATGCCAGCCCTAGAACCACTTCCTTTACATAATTTATTAATTATGGAAATTGCTCGATATTAAAGTCTAGAAGTAAAATACTAAAAGCTGTTTTTTATCTCTATTTCGAAGTGACTGTCCCTCATTGACATTCTGCCGAAAGAGGATCAAGATAATGAATCATCTGTGATATTTGAGAATACTGCATAGTTCACTGCACCGTTCCCATGGTTTTAAAAGAGTATGTAACCTGCCTTTAAGCTATGTTTTAATTGAAAAATGGCATTGTCTTAGTAACATTAACTTACATGAGCTCGGATACGCCGTAAGATCAACCTGTAACTTGCCTACATGGTGAGAGGAAGAGCTACTTTATTGACCCACACGTCTCAAATGTCCATATTGTTTTAGATGAAACAAAGACATTACTGACTGATATTGTAATTCAAGATACTATGAGCATATAGGTGTCACTCTTAAGTTCATTCCTTGTGCCATGTATGAGCTTCTTTTACACTGTGCAACCGTAGTTCGGCTCCCAATTTAGATCAGCATTTCTTCAGCATTTTATGTAAAAAGGGCCTTGGTTAGTGGTGTAAACTGTAAAGGACCATCGTCGATCCGTCCAGATCCTCCCTTATGGTTTGGCACGCATGTGAACCGCAAATTACACAGTTTTGCACAAATAGCCGAGACAACTCTCTCAGCTGGGATGAGGTTCTGTAAGGAGGAGGATGTAGTCAGCCCGGCTGCCGCTACACAGATGGACACCGCTGGACACCGCTGGACGTTTTCATCTTCTTCTTTTCAATGCTTGACACTAAAGAAAAAATGGGAGCAGAACTAAGGTCGCACAGCGTTTATATGGTGCATGTATAAGTATGTAAGGGAGGCCCATGCAGAGCACAAGGACAGTAAAAAAAAAAATGTAATCTTTACGCATATGTGTGTAGGATGAACCCAATAGCCACAGCTCTAAGAAGGCAAAGCGATACGAAAAATAACTTAAACCACATCTATTAAATTAGTGTTAATTATCTATATTTGAGTCGTAGCCCTCTGTTAGGAGTTGTGATGGCTCTCATTAAAATGTAAAGTAAAGCAAATGTGCATCTCCTAATTCCCATTGCATTTGCTTCCAGAGCAAACTGGGACATGAATATCTGAAAATATCAACCCCAGTTTTTCCACTAAGCTTTCATCTTGGCTTCCCAAGAGGAAATCAAAGTGCTGGCATCAAAGTCACAGGAGTGAAAATACCCTGTTGTCATGGAATGCAAAGTGTGGCTGGATCACACACATAAATACATTTAAAATGTTGTGTGTTAGAGTCCAGTCTTCTTGAGTTAAACGTATTCATCTGATTCTGCAGGACATTTTATTCAGAGCATGCAGGATGGATCATTTGTCTTTGAAATTTGTCCTTTTCATGTAAATTAATTCAACAGACCATTAAGTTATTATCACCCTTGTGTTCACCCTCTTGAATATGAGTTGATCAGCTGATATATTTTCTCTCTCATGTATTTGAAAAGGCTGCCAGAACACAACAGTTATCGAGGTATCCGAGATTTAACTGAAAGCTGCGAACAACACAACGCAGTGTGACTTTTGTTAATCGTCGGGGCAGACTATGAAATCAAGCAAGCAGCAAGCAGATGTTCATGTACAAAATGCTGTTGATGTTAAATTAACATTACTTTCAGTTTGTTATTTTTTCATGTTTTAAATTAATACCTCCTTTCATCCATCTATCTCCCTCTAGATGTGTGTTGTGGTATTGAACGCAGCAGAACTGGCTCTAAAGTGAAGACCTGAGTTTGTGGCCAGTTATCGACCGTCAATTGATGTTGTATTTAATCTTGAAGCACTGAACTGGGACACAGCTAAAGGCTGCCTTATGAGAGCAAGTTTAAAAATGACCCAGTGATCTGATTAAATCAAAACACGATACTTAATTTGCTTCAAGCTCCCAAGCGGAGCCAACGACACACACTCCGTTTGTCTTTCTGGAGTCAGCTTTTTGTCTTTCAAAGATGAAAGATAATGGGTTTAGTCTCGTTAAGGAGCCGTCTTTGGTTGAACCTAAATTGTACAGACACTGGCATGCAGAGCAATACCAAGATTAAAATTGCCTCAACTCAAGGAATTAATTAAATATAGATGCAAACAACTCCCAGGTAATGTTTATCGCCTGACAGAAATCTGCCAATATCTGTCTTGAAAAGAAAAGCCTCCAGTTCTTTCTCGTGCGTTTGTGAGAAAAGAGACTGCTCTGTGTGCGATAGCCATCGTTTCTCTCTTTGCTCGCATGCTGAGCTCTCCTCCTGTCCTGACCCAATAAGCAATGGCCTAAATGAGGTATTTGGATGTGAGACAGCCGCTCATCTGTGCCACCCTCTGTAGCCAGTCTGTCTGTAGGATGTAGCAGCATTTCTCTGTTGACTGAGAAGCACACAATCACACAAAACAGTGATGAACAGCATCACATTCCTTATGGCCGTCATTGTTAACCATATTTTAAAGGACGCTGATCTATTGAGGATGGATGCATGCCCGCTGTTATGAGAGTGTGTGCTTCCCTGCCCCGCCCCGTCTGTGTTTCTCCTCAGGATATATATCTAACACACCTCTTTGAGGACTCTGTATTGGAAATGGGGCAGCGCCCAGAGATATATCTGCTTTGAGCTTTGCTCCTGCCCTATTTTCACATGTTTACTTGTTCCCCGGCCCTCCCTACTAGATGTTGTACGCTCAAAGGAATCATGACTTTTGTTGGCGATTCCCATTTCCAACATATTTATAAGTTCAAGCTCTGTAATTGGACTTCTGCTTCCGAAGTTTTCTTGAGACCAAAATGTTTCCTCTGTGTGATATTTTAGTCTGACACTTTTTGCTTGAGGTGAATTGTATGAAGTGTTGCTAGTTTGTACTTGGCCGCCATGCTAGCTAATTAACTGCTGCTTATACATTCATTCCATCATCCAAAACATTTATTCTATTCAGGCTCGCGGGGCGCTGGAGACGATCCCAGCTGACATTGGTCCCTCTTACTGCGAGGTGACAGTGCTAGCCACTACATCGCAGTACTTCCTCTGTGTGTCTGTGTATGCATATTTATATATGTATTATAAAAACCCTCATGTTCCGTGGGATACTAGCATTAGCAGCATGGTCAGCACGGTCATTTTCTGATGAACAAATTAATAAATGTAGAAACAAAAAAGAGGTTCTTGGAGCTGGTGAAAAAAAAACAACAACTTCGGAGTCCGCTTCCAGACTGGTTATTACTGGTTTTATGGGGCCATGTTCACAAAATAGTCTAAGGCTTAAAGTATCTCCTAACTGCATGAAGAAACTAAATGAAAGATGAGCCAGTTGTAACATTGAGACTCCTTGAATTTTGGTCTGGGAGGATTTCACAAAGCATGTAGTGCTAAAACTTCCAACACATAAGTCTGAGAGAAGTTAAAGGGTTGAAAGGATTTAAGGGGCTCATAAGTCACTAAAATGGGCTTCATGTAGTGCCTGCCTTTGGGAAAATCCAGAAATAAAGCACACCTGTGTACAGATATTTAATTTCACATTAGGTCACCTTTCCACCGATCACTAGCAGCAAGGTCTAGCTGGGCCCGTCCTGAAGCAGTTTAATCAGTTTAGTTAGTAAAAGTTGCTGCAAGAAGCTTGACTTAAGAGGAAACTCACCGTGAGACAAGATACTTTGCGAATACAGATCTTGATGCGATTGTCTACAGTACGTCCGCAAAAGAATTCAACTTTAAAAGTGTTATCACACGATTGATCATGACCAAATGATACCGGAGCACAATAAACCTAACACAATAAAAGACCATGCAGGGTTGCGGTTGCTTTTAAGGAGGGCAATAGTTTAATGCACACCACTGGAACACTAAAAGTCTTTTGTAACTATGGCTGGAGAAAAAGCAAATCTTCACATCTCCGGCTTTGCACCATTTTATCTTCACTACTTCAGATGAAATATTCATGCAGATAATTACGTTGTTATTGGAATGTAAAACTGGAGCCATTTTGGGACAATCAATATTATTCATACTGAATGTGCTTATCGCCATCAGGAGGAGGATCCTCCCCCTGGTATTTTAGGCAGACACAGGGCACAATGAGTAATGTGCCGTTCGCCCCTGCCGTTAGCTAATAAAACACAAATACATCTTGAAAGAGTCGTACTCTGCATCTATGTTTGTATGTGCTTGAATTTACAGTGTACAGTATATGGAAGTCTGTAAGGGTGTTAGAACGAACACTCCACCGGTTACGGTCGTCTCGCGCCGGTTCGATTCCCGCGTCTCCTCGTAGTTTGCATGTCGAAGTGTCCTTGAGCAAGACGCTGAACCCCCAGTTGCTCCCCGGGCGCTTCTCAGCAGCACTGCTCCTAAATTGTCATGTAAAACCATGTCATGTATGTATGTGAAAATGTACGTAATATGACAACGTAATTAAGTTTAAGTTATATACCTGAAGTTCATAAAAGTACTCATGTAATTAATATCTGCTTGCTTTTCAAAAGTCTGAAAGAAAATTAAAAGAAAATGTCGCCTTAAAAACATTTAGTGTGGATCCTACGCTCTGGTTTATGAATGATTTATTTCCAGATATGGCAACGTTAGCATCACTTTGTTTCGAGAAGTACTCTGTCAAATTTAAAGCGGCAGTCAAAACAATGAGGCTCATTTGATAAATAATTGCAATTCTGCACCAGTAAGTAAAAATAATAGAATGAATAGTCCATCCTTTATTGTTTTGACAGGCGCTCTGCAGTTGACAAAAAATGCTGTGAGCTCAAATAAATTTGACAGAATCATTCTCAATGAAAAGTGACGCTAACTTTTCCCAATCAGGAAAGAAAAACCCCCGGGTGAGAAAAGTGATGATCGGACACCTCGTTAAAACTAGAATATCTGTGATCGGACCCCACATCATAATCTGTGGGGGTTCAACTGAGTAAAAGTAAAATAATAATAATAAGTAAGAGGGTCAACCTTTGTCTTCATCTCATCTTCATTTGATTTGAAAGCCGATTTGAATGCAGAAACTTCATTAGCGCGGCTGACACAAAGGATTCGATAAGGATCACTGTCAACACAGATGACATTTCATAGAGCGTAAACCGAATGTTTTGCCTCCATCGATGGCTTCACGTCATGTTTGCCATCTTCTGATGGTCTAATCTTGGATCCACTCTGGTCTAATGGAAAATACAATAACGACCAATCAACACGGGTATGCTTGTCTACTTACGATTGATAGAGATTTTAGTTGGAAGCATCTCTACATGTTGTATACTCGCACATGATGAATTTCAGAGGGGAAAAAAAAAACACTTTCTTACGTTATTATATCTGTCAAAACTGTAAATGATCAGTTTTGAAAAAAGGCCCCTATAAAACTATTGCATCATCAATAAAGAAGGTTTTTACGATAGAAGTCAAGACATTTCATGACATTAGTGGATATTATCACATTTTCTGATCGCGTTGAATGCAAATTGTATTACAATTTCAGGCGTTATTACATTTTCAGGAAGTTATCATTGACATGTACTCCTGGAAAGCTCACTGAAACTCAGTGAGGTCATTTCCTCTTCTCTGTGTGCAAGGTGCTGCCAAATGCCGAAGTTCTCTGTATTGTGCATCTCTGGCAATTTGTTTGTGAATATAGATGGAGCAAGTCATCAAAAGAAGCCCCTGCAGTGTCAGAGAAAGCTTTCACTTTGCAGAGAACCTCGCTTACATATACTTCACTGATGCCAGTTTCCTCTTTTGCACACTTCACACCATCAAGGTGCGTACTGTGTAGAAGAAGGCTTGAAGCAATTTCTGTAGTTTATTGAATTAACCGTTGAAGCTCTTATCAGCCGAGTGTGTCCAGATGATCAAATGCACACTCTTAAATCTGTCTTTGTGCGACTTTATATGTCCGTGTCTACTTGTGCTTGATTGAGCCAACCAGCTATTGAGTCCAACTAAAAGCCATTAAATGAGAACTGGGATTGGAATACAACTTTTTCAACAAAGCCTGTCACATAAACAGTCTGCCAAGGCTAACTTTAGTTCAGTGAAGTGACATTTTCCCCCATACTTTATATCAAATTTACATCCTGACGGGGTTCTTTTTCTCCAATTTAGAGATTCACATGTTTGCCGAAAGCTGGCACGCGAAAAGGCGGCGCGGACTCATCTTTAATAACTTGCTCATAGCCAACGGATATATTTAATGTTGTTCTCTGTATTGGGTGAACTCTACAAGGACTTCTGACATTAGATGAAAACATTGGTCTTTGGATTTTTTTTTCCCCCTTCCTCTTGAATCGAGTCCCTTTAGAGCTCCTGGGGGAAGAATCTTCAGATGTTACCGAAAGCAATCCAACGGAAAGAAAAGCCCTTTCGGTACAGTTCAACAAGTCAATACCACATTGCCTCTGCACTGCTTACCTCTCCCTTAGGTTCTCGGGAGTGTTATTATTCCAAATAAAAACGAATGTCTTGGCACTCCATCTCAGCGTAACCCCCACACACACCAGCCTTGCATCACTCCATCGGCTCCTGAAGTCCCCCAGCGGCCCCGACAGAGCCTCGCCCTCAATTTGATAACTGATTCCCTCCCTTACAAATTGTTTGTCTGTAGGAAACAGCTGGTAATGCTTATTCCCCAGTGCGCGACAGATTCTCTTGACTCTCTCCCTCATTCAATAAAAGTTACATTACCGGCCCCTTTTCTGCAGCGACCTTGAAGACACCTCGATGTGGCGGGGGGAGAGATGGGGGAGGTGGAAGTAGGGAGCGCGGGGATGTGCAGAGGTTAGGAGGAGGGGGACAGCGAGTGTTTGTAAAGCGACTCAGTGGAGCGTTCAGGATTCTTGCTGAGAGAGGCTCTTTGATGGGCGACAGGCGGACGTAGTGTTTGGCAGGCCACGGGAGGTTGGTGCTGTACGGGACTAATGCGCCAGACAAATTCTGTGATCAATCATTTTTAGCGGCGCAGCGACCGAGCTGGCAGAACCCCCGGGCCGACTCAGGAGCTGGAAATGCTGAGACAAAACAAGCCCCACAAAAGTACGCTGCCCTTCTGGGCGATGTGTGTTTGTAGCGTCTGACACTTTGTCTGAGTGGCCGTTGGTGTGAGTCGTCGACGTCCTCAATTTGAGTTGATTACTGTTTGGTTTTTCATCTGGGTGTTTATTTTGATGGAAAAAAAAAAGGTTCTTGAGACCGCATTTGGATGCCGAGTGAAAGTACACATCCAAGTGTATTTATGGACAGTATGTGTGTGCATCTGTGTGTGTGTGTAAGCCCCAAAGCACCGTCAGCAAAAGCCTGGAGTTGTTTACAGCTGATGGGCTTCAAGAACCATTTGCCTCCTCTCTTAACCACTTCAAGTCATTGCAGAGGGGAGATGTCACTCGTACGATCGCTGACATGTTTTTTTTTTGTGACTCTCAGCATCAGTTGAGCGTCTTGTCTCGGTGACTGCACTTCCCCTCCCTTCTGGCAGAGAGGGGGAAGGGATGATGGAAGGGTGAAAAGTGCGATCACATTGTTGAGGATGTAGCTTTTTAAGGAGTTCATGTTCTGGTGACATGACAGGATCCGACTTTGCTTTGATATTGTGCTGCAGCTTCAGCTGTCAAAGCCCCGCCGACGGGAGAGAAGTCACACAGAGGAACCTTCCAAACGGACACCAACACGGTTTTGCTTCTTTAAACTTGTGAATTTTCAGCAATTACGCCAGCTCCTGATACAAAATGTGCCACTTTTATTACAATTACAGTCCCCATAAGTCTTGTAAAGCCAGTTATTTCTGTCAGAAGCCTGAGGTTAGGGGTGTTTTAATAGCGATACATGCAATGCGTGACTTTAATAAATGATCAGATAAAGAAGTCAGTCAGAAGGAATCCGTTTTTATGAGAGTGTGCCAGCTGGGGCATTAAAAGTTTGGAAGTTTCCACTTCATTAGATTAACTTGCCCGCAAAAGATCATATAGCTCCTATTTTGTTCCTCGCCGACATCTCATTCAGTCACAAGATACGTTTTTGGCTCGTAGCTTTTCAAAGTTAGATGCAGCTGACTTAAAGACGAGGAAATGAGAAAACGTTTCAGTCAAAGTTACGGAGTCAGGATGTACAGTAAATGCACTCAGAAAGTTACTTCTAATCTGTCTTTCTTTGTTGAGGTAGTGTTGCGAAGCTGTCACCTCTCCCAGGAGTTTCACGAGTACTGATGGTGCATTCTCTTGAAATATCATCCTGCTGTGATAAATATAGGTCTGTCACAATAACTAACTAAGATATTCAGACATTGGAATTTGAACGTGGACAAACTAAATAGAAAGTAAATGAAATATGATGCAAAACCAAATAAATAAATTTCATGTTCAAATCAGTTCATAATGTGAAATGATTGAGCTCATGTCCATACACTGCACTGTATGATACATTGATGTTATGACAGGCCTTTACTAATAAATGTGCCTGAACTGATTTGGCGTGGGTCGCCGTTTTCCAGATCCCCCTAGGGGTCGGTGCACTTTAAAGAAGACAGTCGGAGAAGGTTATTTGTTTTGGATTGCTTAGCTGAGTGCACTTTCATGACAGCCTTGTATTTTAAGGTGGTGTGTGCATGGGTGTTGAACTGGCGAGGCTCAAATATCTGCAGCTGACCCACGTTTTCTCTCCAGCCAGGTCAACGCTCGCTGACCTGGCTGTGGAAGCCTCACATGCTGGCTACAACTTGGTGAAAACTCCCGCCACAACTGGCCAACGCGAGGACAAAAAGACAAACATCAGGAGAGGGGGAACTTAACGGTCTCTGTTGGTTGCCATTAACTATTGGACTAACAGCAATTGACTTTAAATCTACCTGCAGCTTCTCCCTATAGGCCTTTATTTCTATCCTCTGGGATTTACCACCCACCTCTCCTCTCTCATTTCTCTCTCCCACTCCTTCCTCCTGTGCACTTTCCCTTCTCAAACAACCTCTCTCCGATCCACCTCATGCTCTCGTACTCCCCCTCCATCTTCCCCCTGAATGTTCTCACCTCCATGTCTGGCTCATACCGCCTGCTTTTTGTCGCATCGCCGCCACCACCACCGCCAACCTCACAGCGGAATAGTCAGTGTCTGGTGCCGCTGCAGGCGGGAAGCAGGGCAGGCAGCAGCTGGGGGAGGCGAAGGACACCGACTGCCTCCAGCCTCCCAGGGCGGAGGGGATTGTTAGCAGCCGGTCTGGCGACCGCCCACTCCATCCATGTAATCCAGTTAGCCGGTCCAAAGACTCCAAATTAGGCGATTATGTGGACAAGTTGTGTCTGTTACATGTGTGTAACTGATTAAGATGTACTTTTGTGTTGAATACCTGTCATTGTTTTGCAATCTACGTATTCAGGATAGAATAGATATTAGTGAATGAACAGAAAGAACATTTTCACCATCCATAGCTTACTATAACAATTTTTTATTTCGACAATAGTGTATCAATATGTCCAAAACAATTTTTAAAAGAAAATCCAGTTTCAAATCTGTTGTGCCGACACGGGCAATGCACGAGAGCCGCACACGCAGTAACATCGCACAACTGAAAACTGAACGTGGAGGAATAAGAGATAAATGGGAAGGACCCCAGCCATAGTTTATTTTCAAATGAAGTTGTGGCAAGTTAGTAAAAAGGTTCAGCGACAATGAGAATACCATGTGCACTTTATTTTCATCTAACACATTTCAGTGTGTTCACTGCTGAGTGACTCTCCAATTAGTTTTAATGAAATACCTATGCATATATTACAATATATATGATGAATACATCATATTGTAAAACGTGTGTCGAGGATAGAAATTATATTGTGAGGTGCTTGCCAAAACGCAGCCTTCCCAAACAAACAGACTGCCAATCTGTTGGTGAAGTGAGAGAGAGAGAGAGAGAAATGAGACTCTTTACCGGAACATCTGGACGTGGATAGATGAAACAGTGAGGAAGAAACTGTCTGATAACAAAGCAGAAATAATTTAGAGTATTGGAGGCGGAGGGGAAAGGGAGTGGTGACTCCACCGTTCTTGACAGAGCAGTTTCTGAAATACAAACAGTCGAGAGTTGTGTTTTGACAGTGTTTACTTGAGCACTGCTGTCAGTCCATCTCCTCCATCCCCTTGCAGACCAATTGTATGTGTCTTTGGACCATAATGGAGGTGACCTGTCCTCCACACTGGGGACTTCACCGTGCCTTCTATCAAATATCCACCAAAACTTTAAACTTCAGATAAGAAAGTTGAAAAGATGCTCTCTCAAACAAAGTTCTTAGATTGGCTCATCGGATTATTAACAAGTCATCATCAACCAATTATAATAATAGCACCATGTAATACAATTACAATCTCATGTTGGGAAAGAGTGTTGGTTCAGATTCTGTTCGGCTACTTGCAGCTTTATCACCAATGTTACGATGATGAGACTCTTTGATTACACCGGTATAACTTAAATTGGGGTCGTATCCCTCAGCCAACCCGCCAAGTTGCTGTTTACATCAATGTCTGTCCAAAATGTCCCCACTTTCATCCTACATCCTACATTTGTGTGACATTGTTCTAATTACTAAACAGATTCTGGGGTTATGGCCAAAAATTAGTTTTGTGACATCACAGTGCCCTTCAAAATAAAATCAGTTCATCCTCAAGTCCAAATGGGTTTTTGTGTCAAATTTGAAGATATTCCTTCCAGGCATTACTGAGACATCACATTCATGAGAATGGTGCAGACCTATAAACATAAAGCCATAAAAAGCAGCTGACCTCCCCAGTGTGTCATACAGCTACAGAGAGGACCACCAGAGGGACGCAAATGCTTAGTGAGCCTCAAGGTCCACCATGTTAATTACACCCATGCCCATATTTGGAGTTGTCCGTTGTACATAAAGTGCTGTTTTACCTTTTGTCAGCTGCCCCCAAACAAGGACAATCTGGTGCTCAAACATGAACACTTACTTTTATCCATAACAGAATATTGTGACCAAAATACATCTGACGATACATGTCATGTAATACAGGATTGTGTTTCCAAATTCAACTTTGCACAGTATTTTCTTGTATTTCACTTAAAAAATGAAATTTCTGCAGCTGGAAATGTTGAACTCCTGAAATTAGACCGCAGTCAAAATATAATTACATGTTGCCTGGTCTGTGTATTTCAGCTCACCTGCTTCATCAGACTCAAATTAAAAATGTTGTCGGGTGCTGCATGGATGTTTTTGTAGGGCAACACTGGAAGTTAGCATAACAGTGACTCCCTCGACAAAAAGATGAATGGATTTTTCCGTTGGATTATTCTCTATAATCTCTGTGACAATCACAAATTCATGAAATTTACAAGTTTTATTTACGCAAGATAATCGTCACAAATGAACACCACTTTCATGATTTTTGTATCTTGGATGCAAACGCCAGAAGCAAAGTGTTAACATCACATTATAAACTAACTATCCCATGGTCATGTGACTTTATGTCACCACCACTAACCTGAAGGCGGACCAGTATTAGGTGTCTTGATGTTTAGTAGTCATTTAGTCACTTGTTTTTTTTAAATTTATGATGAGGATAGCTTGCTGTATTTTAAAACACAACTTTAAAATAGCTTAGGCTCGTGTTAACAACAGACATTAATTCAGGCATCTCACCAAGAATCCATACAAAAAAACCCACCAACTTCGAGATGAGAGAACAGGAAGCGCAAAAGCGATAACTAATTTACAGATTTAGGACTCATTCCCGCACCACTCTATTGGCACAGTTTTACTTTTCATTGGCAAATGTCGGTTAGCATAAAGTCAAGCCAGTTTAAGCTCATTAACTGAGAAGCAAAGCCTGAAATTAACTCAACTCTATTTTTTAACTATTATTTATTTATATCTGCAGCACTTTCCATCTCCACGAGACCTTCCCATCACCACTGACAACACAAAACTATAACAACTCCTGCGTGAACCCTAACTTTATCCTATTATAGACAAAGAACTGTCATACAAAGCCCACAATACAGCCACAGCCCACTTTTGGGGGTTCACTCTCCCAAAGAAATCCATTAAATCTGAGCTTTCCTCACCCAGGACTCGGTTGACTCTTTGCTCAAACTTTAATCATCCCCTGCCTGGACCACCACAATGCCAACTGCAGTCATGCTGCTAAAGTATTCTCTTAAACTGAAACTCATCAATCATTCCCACAATATGTGCATGTCTTTCCACTATTCCCTCCTTGAAAGGTTTTATTAATAATGGAGCTGCGGCTTGAACCATGCAGCCCATGCAGCGCTATAAATTCTGTCACAGCGGGCTGGCTTCCCCTGCGTGAGTCGACCTGGTCATCACGTCTGTTGGCTCTGCCTCCGTTGTGGCTGGATTAACCTTCCGTCTCCATTCGGCAAAGAAAAGTCCATTCTTATGTTTCCTTCTTAAATCCCGTCAAAGGTACGTGCGTCACTGAGCGCTTACTTCCTATTTGTCAGGGGCTTAACTGTTTGAACTGATTGTACCATTCAATCGTAAGTTCCTCTTCCGAGCGTGACACGAGCAGCGAGATGGCGTTAGTAAAGTGTAACTGTCAGATTCCCCCGTCTCCCTCGCTTCACACACCGGTATTCATCCTCTTTCATGTGACATGCAGTGATTAGAACAGATGGCTGTGCCTACAGACAGGGAAGTTCAACAGTCGACGTCAGTGTGACAGTCTTCTCCCACAGAAACAACACGGGAGGCTCATGTTGAAAGCAGGCACTTAATGTCAACTTCAGTGTCATCTGGAAAAGCAACGGAGGTAGTGTAGCAGAAAACACACGCTTTCATGCTTTAATGGCGAACACAAACTATATTATTGCTGTTGGTCACATGGCCTTATAAATACAGCAGTCTCATGTAAACACACGGGGTTAGCAGGTGACATTAGCCGTGGTTAATAATATTATAATAATAATTTCATTTATATAGCACCTTCAAAGATAAAGTTTACACATTGCTTTCACAGATAAGCAAAGCATAGACACAACTTAAATAGTGATAAACAAAAAGGACCACACCATACATGCATTAAATACAACTAAAACAAATAAATAGCCAAAACGGTAGAAAAAAAACAAATATATAGAATATACAAACAAAACCATGGGAACAAAATAACTGCATCATAGATCATGAAAGAACATAAAAGGACGACGTCACTTTAAAGCAATTCTATAAAAATGGGTTTTAAGAAGTGAATTAGAAGAAGTTATTGATTCTGCCAGCATTATCTCCTCCGGCAGGTCGTTCCTAAGTCGAGGGGCCCTGATGGCAAAAGCACGGTCACCCTTTGATTTAAGCCTCGACTATCGGAACGGCCAGGAGGGCCCCACCGGAGGATCTAAGGCTGCGAGTTGGCTCATATGCCGTTAACATTTCAATCATGTAATCTGGGGGCCAGACCCAGGCGGGCCCTAAAAGTGATCAATAAAGTCTTAAAATCAATTCTAAAACCAACTGGGAGCCAGTGGAGAGAGGCCAGAACTGGAGTGATGTGATGTTGTCTGTTAGAACCAGACAACATCACATTTGGAGGCGGGAGATAGATTTTTGGGTAATCCTGAGAGGAGTGAGTTGCAGTAATCTAGTCTAGAGAGAATAAGTGCATGGACGACTTTTCCCACTTCAGGTGTGGGTTTGATTCTAGCGATGGTTCTTAATTGAAAGAAGCAGGACTGGATGTTTGTTTTATCTGTGTTTGAAGTTCAAATAAGTGTCGAACATTACTCCCAGGTTTCTTGCAGCAGATTTGATATAGGCAGACATGGTACTGAGTTCACTCTGAATGAGGCTCGTGTTATTCTTTGGAGAGTTGAATAGTATTTTCAGGTATTAAGTTGTAAAAGGTTTTGTGCCATCCAACAGTTGACGTCAGAGAGACCGTCCAGCACAGCAGCTCGGCTCTTTGGGTCACCGGGTCTCAGCGGACAGACACCCGCCTTTCCAATGTGACTCTGGTCATCGGATACGTCAGATCGTGACTCAGCTGCGTGCTCATACTGCCCACATTTAAAACGTCAAGGCAACCTGCCCGATCGGATATAATTTGTGGTCAAATGAGCAGCTGTGAAACTGTGGATAAACACATTTCATTTTCATAAAATTGACGTTGGATTGAAGAAAAGTTGGTGGTGTAGGACGAGGGACGAGAGGATTGAAATAGAACTGAATTAATGAATCAGGCTGCTCTGTCAGGGAGGCTCTGCTGCTGCTGACTTTCTTCCTTTCGGCCAGTGAACACTTTCTTAATTCAGCTGCCATACATTGCACAGAAAATTCAGTATGGACAGGTGGTTATATTTTTTATTCTTCCTGAAACTCCAACTTTTACTGTTTCCTGCCTCCAAAAGTGATAGTTGATTTATTGTATTGTTCCTTTTTGACAAGTTTGTTTCTTCATAGTAGTCTAGTCTATTCTCTTATTTCTTCTATTTGTGAGTTGTGTTCTAATTAGGCACAAAAGCCTCCACCACATCAATTAGTTTAGCTGTAAGGTTGTCAGTTCTGTTTGCCAACTCTGCCGGGGCTCCCGTCAGAGTGTCGCAGGCCCGACATAATGCAAGCGTGTCTGTGACGATGAGTCACATCAGTTTGTTTGTCGACGAATAAAAACCACAACTCCTCAAGACACCAAGTTCTTTTGTCTGGCTTGACAGCCACCTATACAACCTGCAGATTAAAAAGGATGTAGCCCCAAAGCACGCAAAAACGCTTGCTCAGGCACACTTAAGGTGGACTGATCTTTAAGGTGGACTCGTTATGGAAAACATAAAATAAAAACTCTTCCATCCTTTAAACTTACGGCAAAAATCCGTCGAAATACTTATTTTACGTCAGTATTCGATCAAATAGTGACATGCGCACACACACACACACACACACACACACACACACACACACACACACACTATATAGATATGTCTAAATAATTGGCAGCCTGTCAGGCTCAACCGTGCTCCTTCTGTCAGAGAGGAAAAACATCTATGGGATATTTAATTAAGTCTGTGAAGTGCTGTGAATATATCGTCTCTCAACGGACATTTTACATCAAACCGCTCTTGAGAAGTTTCTTTCCCATTCGTCTATTGGCTCTCCGTGTGTGTCAGTGGATTATGGGCAGTTGGACCACTGCCCATAATCTACAACTCTATTTTAACTGTCATGATGCAAAGCGAAAGAGAAGCTGTTCTCCGTTTTACTGTCTGTTGTCCATCACCAAAAAGCTCCCGTCATTTTGATGCTCATTACCGAGCTTGTCGTCCTGTCGTTTCTACAAAAGGCTGCAACAGATTTGTGCCGTCACAAGAACACGACACATAAATATGAATTATACGGCTTCAGGGAACGGCTGTTTAGCATATGAAACAGCTTCTGTGTTAGGGCAGTCGATTAGTAAGCTAGCTCCTTTCACCAGCTCCACAGCCTTTGATTGCAGTCATTCAACATTTACTCTCCATTTCCTCAATTTGTCTATGATCTCTGCCACTTAGTGTATTTAAATGAGAGCCAAGATTGAAGCTTTTAGCCGTCTATTCGCCTAAGCTGAAAAAAAACTGGAAAGTTTACAGGATGGAAATAGAACCAAACTGGAAGTAGGCAAATTTCCAAAGACAAGTACCTTTTTAATTAAACAAGGATGATTTCTCAAAACGAACAACTCGTAAGCCTATAAACTAGGAGAGCTATAGAAGGCATTGTCTGTCACTCTTAGGATGTGGAGCAGTTAATAGACATCTCAAGTCCTTTTTTGTGTTGGAATTTCTTTGACTTTTGGCTTCAAACAATGTTGTTTTCCCCTTCAGTAATGCAGTTGTATGTGTACAACTATGTGAACAGTACTCTCTCAGAATACAACTTGAGCTCTCTTATAAAAGCAGAAAAATAAAAAAAAAAACCTGCATATGCTTCTTCCTGTCGGTGTGTGCCTCCATGGAAAGTTGAGTGATAGCTGCAGACATGTGGCTACGGGGTGAGAGATACACAAGTTTGTGGAGGATAAAGGTTTTTGTCAGTTTGAAAGTTTGTCCATGAACATCACTGGCTGTACTTACCAGTAACACACACATATAAGAAAAGTACCTATCTTATCTAACTCTCCGAAGGTATGCAAATTACTGTTTTTTATACAAATGTAAATCTATTGCTTCAATTTGTTGAATATATATTATTATTAAAATCCAATGGGCCCAAGTGTGCTCACATTTTGGCAAAGACAAAAATATTAAACTGCATGCAGGGCACAAAGTAAATCTGCACACTGTTTGGCTCCAAATCCAATTGTTTATTTCACTTTTCAAGGCAGCATTTTCATCTTCAAGTGTGAAACCACAAAATAAGCGTTCTCGTAGAAGCAGAAATCAAATATATTCCTTATCACCTGCTAGTCAGCAAACCGCAGGGAAAACTCAAATGACTGTCTCTCCGTTGTATAACCAGTAAAGTTACAGTTTGTAACATGTCTGCCCAAAAGGTTATCACTTTATAATTGTATCCTGTTTGACATATGTGTGAAACTATCAAAGCATGAGCAGCATAACGTAAATATCTTGAGTAATGGCAAAAATGTGTTTTGTGAGGTCACTGACATTGACCTTTGATCACATAATCAGTTCATCCAAGTCCCTACAGACATTCCTGAGATACCACATTCACAAGAACATACATGACATGAGACAACCAACATCTAGTCAGTTCATTCTTGAGTTCAAGTGAAAGTTTGTGCTTAAAATGAATTTGTTGTGTGAATGAGAATGGCCGAAGACCATGGAAGCATAAAACTTAATAAAACCCAAGTTGTAATAATCCAGAATTGGTGTCTTTTAATTTGCTAGAACAAGACGTGTGTGTGTATGTGTGCGTGTATGTGTTTGTGTGTGCGTGTGTTTCTGTGCTAATATTTGCAGGTAAGAATTACAAACCGCTCCGTCATATTCTTTGCTCTTTTTCCCCCTCGCTGTCTCCAGGTGAGCGGGATCAATGCGTCCATGAGTAGGAAGCGTGAGCAGCGCGTGTTGTTCATGGTGGTGATCATGGTGGTCTGCTACCTCTTGTGCTGGCTGCCGTACGGCATCATGGCCTTGATAGCCACCTTCGGGCCTCCGGGACTGGTCACGCCCGTGGCGAGCATCATCCCCTCAGTCTTGGCCAAGACGAGCACGGTCATCAACCCCGTCATCTATGTCTTCATGAATAAACAGGTGAGGGTGTGGGGGGGGGGAGGGGCTCAGTGTCTTATCTTTGGCTGCAGCAGGATGAGGTCATCTTGCAAACTGAGGCCAGTTCTCTCAATTGTTTTCACTGCGCTTTGATAGAATATAAATGAGTCATTGTTTTATTATTCACATCAGATGTTATTCCTTCTTGACACTAAATGATGTACCTGTGTATCAATGATGAATAACAAGGTGTTTTTTCCTATCTGAATCTAGCTGTTCATTACAGATTTGAAGCAAATCTGTATCAAGTTGTATCACAAGGTCCAATATCCAGTTATCTAATGACATAAACAAGTCAATAAGAAGACAGAGGCCACGTTGGCCGAAGCAATTATATTCTTATGTGATTCCAACCAATTCCTGGTATTAACTGACTATTTGTCAAACCAGAAGAGTTATTTCCGATGTCATGCAGGCGTTGCCTGAAGTGTTGATAATTAGTCTCTTAGTGCTCCATTAACCTTGACCCACGCTGAATCATTTTGGCAGATATTTTATTTAAGTTGGAGGTCCCATTTGATCTTGTTGGTGTTGACTGGGAATGTTATTCTAACTGCCTGTATAACACAAGTGGCCGGTGTTGATGTAATAAAGCAGACAATGAGCCTAATGAGTGCTCATAGTAGTGGTGATAAACTAAAACTGCTGAAGATATTTCTATATCAAGTTGTCCATATGGTGTGTTTGCATAGGATCACATACTTAGAAGACATTTGTAGTTACATATGCCTTCAAGTTCAGTAGAGCACAGGAGGAAGTGTTGCACTTGCACACATCCGTCACAAGTTGAAGAGACAGAAACTTTTTGGGCCATCAGCTTCTAAACTAGACAGCACTGGCCCTGTTCATGCTTTTTGGGCTGGAGGGCTAGAGACAGGATGAAAGTTAAAAGGCAGTCAGGTTTGGGACGTGAACTCCAGCATCAGACATGTTTCATCAGGCATTCCTTGTGTTATGCCACTGGTGGCCAACATGTGGACGACCACATCTGAATTTAGATGCACATACATACTGAATTACTGATTAAGGGCTGTGGGACACAAAGCCGTTGTATGCAAATAATGAATCACAGCAGATCTTTAAAGTAGTGGTGAATTATTGTGTGAGACGGGCTGTTGTTTGTGTTATTAAATTCACACCATAGAATGATGGAAACAAGCATGTTTTTGTTGAATCATTCTGTTTGAATAATTCAACATTCTACCTTTTTTTTCTTTCTTTTTTTTTGGCAATTTCAAGTTCAGGCAACTTCAGGCAATTGTTCAAGGTCCAGAACAATGGTTGAAATGGATCATTGTTCTTCTATTCTTAACTTTTCTTATGTCTGATTTGACCTCTTTGGGAGTCTAGAATCTTTCAAATGAAGAAATCAATTATGGGGAAGAAAAGATTGTTGAAAAGTAAAGAACAAACTGAAGATTCAACGTGTTTCACACTTTGCCTCATTGAAAAAAAGTCTCAAGCCAAAATGGTTGGGAGCCACTGACTTAGGAGGGCGGAGGGCTCCAGGTTCACTGAAGTGGCAATTAGTTTGTGACAATAGGATTAACTCAGCACAAAAGCCCGTCAGCCAAAAGTTTACCTCCCTCCGTATTTGTCAGTAAATGAATGCAACTCCTCAAGACGCTGGCCAGGTTCCCACGTCTCCCAAAAAACACGATATAAACTGCAACAATAAAAGCTTTAAGTTGGCAGCTGTATTGAGTCATTTGCAGGACTGGTTTTGGGGGGGGACCTTTATTTATTTTTTGCAGTTTTAGTGTAAATAGTGCATAATAAACAGGTAATACAAAATCTATTTGAAATTACCACAAAAGAATCATGATTTACTAACTCATATATAATGCTCTGAGTGGAGCGGCCATGAGGGTCCTTGCAGGTCAGTCCGGTTCCTTGGTTTACACGCTTCCTCATTAACTCTGCGTGCTGCTATTGGGTTATATGCAGGATTGTTTTGCTTGTGTCTTAAAGCCTGCATTAAACATTGGTTTAGGGGTGAGCAATATCCACCATCATGTATGAATATTAAACCAAACAAATGCACAAGAGCAATTATTTAGGTAATGGTTTGCCCACCTCAGGATGCTTTTGCGCCTATATTTATACAGCCGCTGTGATGACAGCAGCTGCAAAAATGTCCACAGATCCTACTCGTTATTCCCACAGGGAAGTTGACGCGAACAAATTTCCCTGTCGACAGATTGTATTGACAGAACCTATAACATGCACGCAGCGACTGCATACTTAACATCAATGCTACGTTTCAGCTACTTCAGGCTGCAACGTTTGAAGCAATGCCTGATACCTGTGATTTGGGGCTTTGCTGCTGGAGATGGTTCTGGCTCTCTAGAAGTGTTTGGGAGAATTTATCCACATGATAGAAAAACTAGGAAAGTTGAGGCCTGGTTGAAAATTGACTTGAACTTTCTTTGTGTCCGACATGAGCTCATGACTGCGTTTACGCAGACATCAATGTTTTGTTGTGTGTGTATGTAGTTTGTCAGCTGTCATACAACCCTTAAGTGCGACTCCTCAGTAAAGGCGGGCAAAGCAGTTAATGTTATTTGAAGAAGTTAAGACCGATTATAAAGTGATTAACAACAAATCCGAAGCAAAAGTAACTGCATGGGGATTTGTTCTTGGATGACAGATGAGAATATTACTTCCACAGACTGAATGCTGTATTGTTTTAGACATTTAATGCCCATTACTTAGATTTAGGATTCCATATTTTGGTCTGAAACTTGTCAAACTTGGTACTTTATTCATCAAGTGTCATATACGGTAGTATATTGCGTTTGCACAGATACCGGGGACACGGTGATCCATTAAAAACCAGCTGAGCAAACTAAGAAGCCTCGATTGCCTTTATTTACATCAAGTTCCTCTATCTCGCAAAAGTCTTTGTGCAGAACAATACATTCACACTTTAGATTTAGAAATGTTCTTTTCTGCAAGGCAGTTCATCGTGGTGAGAAAAAATAACAGATAACCAGAGGATTGTCTTCCATTCCCACTGCGGCAGACTGATAAAACTTTTCTACCCTCAATGTAATCTTTATCATCCCATCCCATTCTGTTCTTTTAAGTGAACCACAAATGCTGTGTAAGGTTTTTGAAAATATTCTCTCCAGACTCAGAATTTCATGTACTGCAGAGAGAATTACACACAGTGTTGTATATTGGAGAGCAAATCCTATCACGGCTTCCAAAAGCAAATCAAGAGTTATACTTTCAAGTTCAAACTTTCCTCAGAGAGTTATTTCAATGTAGAGTAAACCAACAAGACGACACCCAGTTCCAGATGTTGCATCGTCAGCTGGAGGTAGACAAGAGCCTGCGTTGGACTCCCATCTGCTGCATCTCACACTCTCTTCCTACTCAAGCCCACGCCGCAGCTATTTGACCTTACAGGACACCATGACAGCATGAGAGCGCGAAAGTGGGAACGAAGGACAACGAATGTCCTGTATGTCATTTTCAGTCTTCAATTCCTCCCAGCCCGTTACTATGGAAACTGTGAGTTGAGGCGAGTTGAAGACTAAAAATGCTGTACAGATTCAAGTAGCAGCTGGTGTGTGTTTGTCCCTTCGACGATGAACGACGCTCACAGCCACGAGCCCTGTGGTGGATGTCAGAGAGGTGCACGGAAAAACACAGGAATTATGGGTAAGTTTACACTGAATCATCTTCATTTCATATGAATAGTTTGTAATGTATGGCCGCAGAGTGTAGACGAGCCATGCTGCCAAAACCGATTCCATAAAAACATTTACACAAAATAGTGAGAGGACCTAAACATTGAAGGAACAGCTCAACAGTTGGAGACGCAACCTTTTCATCGAGCGATAGATGAGAAATGTTATAGTGCCTCTCACATCTGTCCTCCAGATATGAAGCTATACCCAGCAGCGGGGAAGCTTAGCTGAGCATTGATTGGAAAACGGGGGAGAAAACGGCGAACTTTGCCCACCAATACTACTCATTAATTCATAGCCATAGTCTTTGATCGGTCAAAACACTGCGTAAAAAGTACAAGCTGTAGTTTTAAAAAGGGCTAGGTGCCAGCTTATTTCTTGGCCAGGCAAGTGACTTCACACACAAAATACATTTTGTAGTGGTCTCCATTGTTGTTATTATTACTCCTCGGTTCTAGCGCACAGCTGACCATAGCTTGACAATAGCTGGACAATAGCTTGACAATAGCCCAAGTCCCGCCCCTGGCTCTGACTCGCTAATCATGAGTCATCATTTGAATTTAACTGTAAAGTAATGTCCATTTCATCCACCTGTCCCCGGACAAGTGGCTGAAATGGGATGGATGGATAATGTTGGGTGTGGCACACGGTATTTGAGGTGTAAATACAACAGACTAAAATCATTGAAATTGAATTGTTAAAGTAATTTGATTCTTCGAGATTGTAATGCCAGAATACGAGTTAACAAGGAAGGAAGAAGGACTTGTGGGAGAACCAAGATCTTTCACTTCATTGTCCTTTCACTTCAATGATAATTATGTTTGTGTTCAAGCTAATGTCATGACAGAGCAGTTGGAGCATATTTGATTGTTTTTGGAACTTCAATCATACTTTGACCTAAATGACAAATGCATTTGTGAGCTCATAGTTGTATAGCTGGATCATCTTTTTAATTGGGACATTTAATCAAACTTTCTTTTACCCCATTGGCATTGCACATAATATGCATATGCACTATCGTCTGTATTGTTATACTACTTACAAGTCTTCCTTGTAGTCATGAGATACAAACAATATTCTGTTAACTTAAAATAAACAATTCATTAAATGATTGGAACAAATTGCCGGGGCTATTGGTTTCAGTCCAGCATCCTCAATTAAAACCTATATTATACAATTAAATCATAGTTTTTAAATCTCTCTATGCAGATACCAATTGCATATATAAACACACTGCGGCCATCAGAGGATTGTCATTCTGTTCACACGCTCCTGTGTTGACACTCATTACTTTTCCGGCTTCATATTCTGTGATCTGCAGGATACGTCACAACATTGGGAAGTGTATTGGATCAAATTAAGTCACGCAATTGTCGAATGAAGTAGTGGGTTACACGCACTGAAAGGTTTTTGATAGCAGTGTCACAACTCAGTAAAGTAAAAGCTATTAATTTATATATATATATATACATGTCTAAACCATGATTGAATAGGAAATATTGACTCTGAGATAAAAACGTTGTGTCATCTCCAACCCTCTCTTTGAAGTACTCCATCAGTGCATGCCGCTGCTTACATCTCCCCGTCATACTTTATCTATCTATCCGTCATTGCCTTGACCTTGACCTTCGCCTCGATGCCCCTGTGTCTTAACCATCCTCTACTGTTTTTTCTGTTGTCTCCGTCTCCCTGTCTTCCATCTGTCTACTTGTATATTCTTTGGACAGCTGAGGGGAGCAGGGAGTATGCATCAGCACCACAGAGAGGTGTGGATCGTCTTCTTTACCTCTCTGTGCTAGACCCCGCTATGACATGACCTATGTAAAGACAGAAAGACAATGGGGACGCATGTGTTCATACATATCGTGAGGAGAATTTTCTGGTGATGTCCTGAGGCATTTCTCTCTCTCTGTCTTTCCCGCTCTGCACCTCTTCATACCCAGCAAGCATTTGACAGGAGATATACAGGAGAAGTTCAACGTTGAGTCAAAGGACTACAAAATAAATAAAAAAAATAAGGAGCTTTCGACTGGAAAGATCCATCTCCATCCAAAGCAGTACATTGATCCACTACATGGCTCGAACTTTAGTCTGTTTCTCCAAACTGGGTCTGTGCCGACCGAAGTCATCTGTAGATACACCGACTATGGATGAGTACCTTATACACCCCACTTTAAAGACCATAACTATCCTTTTAAAAAGGATGTGGCACGCAATATTCTATATTTATGCAAGTCTACAAATCCAAAGACAAAATCAGCAACGCGTTGCATTGTTCATTGCTGAAAAAGTTCAACAGTATATATACACTTTTATAAAAAAAAATTAAAAAAAATAGGTTGAGTCATTTCGCTTAGCAGTTGGACCATGTAGCATGTACCATGTAGATTATCAAACCTTTCTTTAAGAGAAAAAAGAATATATTTATTGCAGACTATTCTCAGCTGTGCTCGAGAGCATTTACAGCAACACAACGGGGATTGATTGCAGTGCTTCTGCTCATTGTAATGATGATCAGCAGTCATTTCAAAAAAATGTATGCAACAATTGAGCTCATACTAATCATATTTCACTGTGTTTGGATCAATTAATGTCTCCATCAACTCACTATTGTGTCTCCCCCTCCCTATCTGTCATAACATGTATTGTTCACAGTTGAAATGTTTTTAATGTGCACATTTTAATTGTGTGGTATCTCCACTTCCGCGAGATGCTTTCATCCTATTTTGTGCTCATGAGAAAATGTAGTAGACTATAAGTATACCTGAAACTGTAAGTATACTAAGTATACTACGTTTACTCAAGAGTGGCGTCTTCAGAGTCTCGATTTAACAGGAGCTGAGGAAGAGAACTTGAAAATGGTCTAAATTGTGGTTCAGTAGCTGCCTGTGTTGTGAATAAGCCCTGGATTTGGTTGGAAATGCCTGGAATTTTAAGTACATCCAAATACCCTGAATGCATTGTTATGCTTTCAACCTGCTGCTCGGGTCCTCAATTATTCAGAATCTACCTACCTGTCCATCAGCAGATACCTAGACTTTGAGCCATCTAATACAGGGGCTCTGTGATGTGCAGAGGTTGGTGTTGAACAGGAAGATCGACATTAAATCATAATCCTGAGACTTCCAGATCTGTTACTTGGATTGAAAAACGTATCCAGGGGTCCATTCATCCTACCCTGACAGATAGTGTGCATACGTTTCAATGCCTTGGAGACGGACCGCCCTTTCTTCCCACAGCATATTTTCAATGTGTTCGGTGTCTTGGTGCTGGTTAGAATACAGTATTTCTGGAGGTGTAACCCTAAAGATATTCATGAGAAATTACTGAGAATGTGTCAACACTTTGAAGTAATATATGTTATGGTATTATATCTTTTCACGGTGAAAATGACTTGCAACTTAAATCTTGCGCAGTAGAATTTCAAACTAATTGACTTTCAGTGCTCAACCCACAGCGGGAAGAGTAGAGGAGGAATGCCAAAGTATTAAGCGCTAGGTGGAAAAAGTATATCATTCTTTTATATTTCTTACAAAAGAGATTAAAGCATAAGGCCCTGATCACGTGGAAACACTTCAATGGAAACGCATTGGCTGCGTTCCTCAGTTGTACTGCGCGCAATGTTTTTTTGACATGGAATAAGTTTAGATATTCTTAACTCTTCAGCATCAGGTGCACAGTAGCACCACTCGTCAATGTCATACTTGCCCCCAGGCAGCCATCGAAATCAAGCAAGAGGTCGGCTTCACTGCTTCACCAGTGCCGTCCTCTTTTCTCACCGCTCTGTTGGAAGGCTAACAAGCTAGTTAGCTGAAGTGCTAAGGGGGAGCTAGTTAGTATGTGACACGTAAGAGGGAATTAACACATCATGTTGTTTTGGTTTCATGTGCCGGTAATAGTGGGCAGGCAATTGTATATTTTCCATTATTTACGTATGATGGGTTGCCTACGGGCCAAACACAATTTTGCCTGACCTGCTTTGCCGAGGCGTTTTTTGAAGTGGCCGCGCCTGTGTGATAAGCCCTTAAGAAGTTTACCTGCAGTAGGCTATAATTTTATTAATATAAAACGCATTTCTTTTTTATCATAATTGTAGTTTTCACTCCCTCAATAACATTCTACATTTTGCTGTGGCTCCAAAACAAACTAGAACAGTAAACAACTTTTTTCAGTGTTGGTGAAAACTCTGTGCAGACACACTTTCAGGTCACAGTGGAAAGAGAGACAGAAAGACAGCAGACAATGGAGGGACAGAAAAGAGAAAAGACACAGCAGCAGATGATTGAGAGGGGAATACGCCATTAACTGCATCTGAAAATTGTGTGCAAGTGCAAAAAAGGACTTTCAATGAAAAACTATGTTAGCATACAGTGGTGGAAGAAGTACTCTGAACTTTACTTTTTACAACTTACTAAAAGTCGTGCATACATGATGAAATGCAGAAGGACTTCTATCTTTGTTTCCTTTTTCATCAGGTTGATTCAATGCAAATCCAGAGCGGCAGAGTGAGCCTGTTCTCTCATCCGCTGTAAACGAGTCATTGAAGGACCTCATAGCTACTGATGTTACGTGCTGTGCCAGGGTTTCGAAGACATTTTCATCTTTGATGATGCCCAAAGCTTAATCATTGCAAAATCACTGGGAAAAAAAAGAATAAAGTCTCCCATTGTCCTAGTTACACAAGCACATTCACTCCCTCTGCCCAGTTAAACCAATGCCTTTGCTATAAGAAGCTTCACCTCGCCATCACTACTTAGCTGCCTCCCTCTTTCTGTATAACCAAAAGGTTGTCATGTCTAGCCACAGCTGCCTTCTAGCAGTAGCAGTGTGAAGAATAATGGAGACACAGAAACCGGCTGCCTGAGTAACCTCTGGGATGTTGTTATGAAGACAGAGAGCAAGGAAGCTCACATTCCACTGCTCCAGAGTGCCTCATTTTCATTACCAGCCCTTCCCGCACAGACCTTATGACATTATACACTATACATTTTTTTTTTTGGTTGCATTTTTCCGAGTGCATGATGACCAATATGGATCAGGGACATCAGACTATCCCCGCCTCCAAAGTCTCCAAAGTCACCTTGAGGAGCGAGCACTGAGCAGCTGCCAGCTCATAGGGAGGGTCGAGCTCCCGCTCATTGCAGACTGATGCTTAGGGGACAGGATTTGTGCATGCCCAGCAGAGACGTCACGCTGTGTGGTTACCTGGTTTCAAATGCGTACGTTGAGACTGAACACCATAGGTTTGCACAGCGTGAGATGCACATGTATGTAGTGGCGAAAAACTTTACAAAACAAATTCATGTTCCAAAAATAAAGCAGGGGAGCGAGACAACAAGAGGTTTCAACCCACTCGCCACTGATGATGACAGTACAAGCAGGGAGAGAAACGTAGCCATGTCATTTATTAATAGCAGTGGTGGAAGTACTAAGCCACAGCAAGATAGTTTATGAAGGTAAAAAAAATTTAAAAAATCATTACATGCATTCAAAATTTTACTTGAAAAAATATGTAATTATAATCAAGAAACTCTACTTAAGATTAAAAGTAAAAGTACTTACTACGTAGCCAAACAGGCTCTTAGGTTGTAACATTAAGCTGTATATTACAGTATTAGATTATTATTGATGCAGTACTCAGATGCACGCTATGTTGTAGCTAGCTCTTCAATAGAGCTAAAAAATTATGTCCCATGGCATATTTCTCTACATGAGAGAGAGAGGAGAAAAATGAATGAGGCAAATCCAATAAAATGTCTAACAATGTATTTTTCTTGGCTCGGCTTACATCCCAGGTGGTTCCTTGACTAATTTTGCCTTACAGTACATTTCTGATCACGTGCTTGTATTGTATGCCTGCCCCAGTTTTACAGATGTTTCCAAGCCCTACTGCGTTGTGAGGCTCCGCTACGAGGCTCCAGCATGAAGAGCTCCTCCAAGGTCGCCACCAAGGTCATGAGGGGTGTCGCCGTTAATGGTCCCCGCCACACCAACAACTTCCTATTTATGGTCGCCTCCCTGGGTGAACCGGTCGACACCATTCCTCAACTGGGCCCCTCAGTGGAACCAACCGTGGATGTCACCAGAGGCCCCTCTTCAGACATCAACAAACCTGTCGTAGTTTCACTAGTGGCCCACTTTGATGGCTGATGATTGGCTAGAACAAGGAAATCCCAACGTCCCCAGCAAGGAAGTCATTAATTATGAAAGAGGTGGTGTTATTGAGGCTAGGAGAGCAGTAGCCTGCACGTCCAGGTGGATTTAAAGCATCAGCTTTACCCTGGCTCGCAGACATGATGGACCGCTAACCACGGCAAATCTTGGACTGCCTCTGGATGACATGAACCTGCAGAAGCTGGGAGTCTGCATTTCTCTGAAGAAACACACACACACATATATATATATCCTGCTAGGATTGAGCATTTGAAATGTGTTCTCATAATGACTTTTGGACTTTTGAAAGCGCTGTCAGACCGTTATTGTAATATAAGAAGAACTGTAGGGCTCATTTATGTTGTGCAATAACTTTGGAAAAACAGAACTGTGCCTCGAGTGCGGGAAGAGGGATAAGATGTATTTTTGTATTGACTGCTTACTGATTGGGGTTACAAAGTGAAGTTGGAGAACATTCAACTCAGCATTTTAAAGTATTTTCTAGAGTGGATAAGAAAAAAAAAAAGTGACTAGAATAATGGGAATGTATTAAGAATGATTTTTACGTATTCTTAGCTTTTAATCCCTGCCAGTAATATAATGAATCACTAGTCACTTTGAAAGTAGTGTTCAATTAAGTGTTTTTTAATCTGAAGAATCATTGCTAGCATGCTAGCTGCATTACCATTGTCAGGAATAGTGAAGTAGGTTAATGTTGGAGAGTTACTGTGCAGTTTCTTCAATAACTTTGTGCATGTGCACTATTGCAAATGAGTTTGGAGAAATTACAGTGTCTGATAATTGTCTGTCCATATTAATGATAGATACTTGATAACTGCAGAAAGCCTGAAGATGTATGCCTCTCTGGAATTGTTTTTTTCAGACTGACATTTCGACATGCATAAAGCCGTCTACTCAGTTGTTTTTTTTAAAGGGCGTAATCACGTGTCCTTTTGTGATCTTCAAACATCCTTAACAATGATTAGCAGTTCAGTGCCTTGCTCATAGGCTCGTACTAGTCAGCAGTGCACGTGGAGAGGCATCAGCTATACTGCATTCAAACTTTTTGCTTCCACAAAAGTCGGCCTAATGTGTCTTTGAACAACTGGTATTATCAAAAAAAAATCCTAACAAGAAACAAAAATTCCTTTCCAGCGTCTCACGGGACATAACGGACGGACTTTATTTAAGGAAACAAATATCTTTTTGATGGAATGAATATGTTTATTCTGTGTATTGTCGTGTGCTTGTCTGCATTTTGTAAACATTTTTAATCACTGATTTGGCACTTTTTTCTTCTTGCAGTACAAAGATAGTTTCTCAAAGCAACTCGTCAATGCGGTGTTCAGTGAATGTCTTAGCGATAAGTGGTGTGGTCAATTTTTTGTGATTCACTTTTAGCCAACATTTTCCATGTGCTGTCAAGATCTGTACACATCGATACCAAAGCAAACCAAATTTGATTTTTTTTTTTGAGGAGAGAAGTTTAATAAAAGGTTGTTTTTTGAAAAATAAATCCAAATCAAATGTGCAGCGCTTTTTTTTTAATTTAAAAATGGAGGGGTCAATGTTAAGGACGCTTAAAGTGTGATATGTTGGATAAAGAAGATGGATGGTAGAGATATGTCATACATGTATATAACAGCGTCATAATTGACCGATTTGTTGCTTCTTCACTGCTGGATGCAACTAAATCCTACAACTGGTCCTTTGATTGGTAAGTGTTTGCTTTAACTTGGATTGCAAACAATAGTATGTCTGGCTTACTATAGTGAAACAAAAGTCTGATCTTATATTTTCTCATTCATATTCTAATAGGACTGGACTGCACAGCAATGATGTTTCTAAATTCTCGTGTCTTCTACACGGATGACGATGCCATCGTATTGTCTGGACTTTCAGCTTCAGCCTTTTAGCATGATATCCTGTAAGTAGCCGTTTAGTGCATATTTACTGACCTTTTGCAGGGCTGTTTTAAAAGAAGTCCCCTTCAATTCTTAGAAAGTCAATCGGGGCAGATGTTCTCGACTAACTCGGAGCGGAAGTTAGCGAAATTGGCCAGCTGGCTGCAGCTGATAAAGTCAGTTTGCAGCAGATGTCTCTTCACCCTGCTTCTGTCTAACGCTATCTGAAATCAGGGACCCATCATTTATAATAAAAGCAAGCATTTTGAGCAATAAATCTGCCACTAATGTAATTATAAACTGCATTATGTGCCATCCAAGAAAGGCAGGCTTGATGGGCGAATTTAAATGGGGGTTAAGCTCAGAAAATGGCTTTTTTATGAACGCCATCATTGCAGTTGGATGTAAAAAAAATAAATAAAAAAGACTCCATTGAAAAAATGTGTCTATAAAACAGGTTTAAATAAAGGTTACCTGGTGTGAACCAAGTAAGCGGCTAATGAAGTTACTGTCTATTTACTGTGTAATGTAATACATTGATTTTCTCAAGGGGAATATTAAATGTCAGGGCTACAACCTGGGTTACTTACAACCTGGTCACAAGATTTGTTTTATTCACAGATCACTCAGCCATCCCACATTTTAACAGACAAATCAAAAGGTGGAGTCCTCTGACGTTCTAACTACTCTAATTGTCCAATCTGACGATGCCAACTTTCCAAAGTCAAGAAGATTTGTTTTCACCGTCTGATGTCTTAAATCTTTTTAACATGGTCCAAAAGCAAATTGCTCATCTGGCTTCAGCCGGGGTGAAAGCAGGTTACACATCAACACAGAGATGAGAGCAGCCAATTACAAATGCAGTTGAATGTTCTGAACCACGGAGTGATTCCTCTGGCACAGCCGGAGATTAAGTGTCTGAAGGGAAACTAACAAAGAAGTAGTTTTTGATTAAATATTCACAACACTGGATGGGAGTTTTGCAGCCAGGTGTGTATATTGCAAATCAATATCATTGACCCATTTGTATAATTGATTAATGGATTCCTCATTAACATTCACACCATAATGAGGATATTGTATTATGAGCAGTGTGAGATAATGACACAAGGCTAGAGAGCAGATTGTAGTCAGTTAACATCCTGTTTAATTAAAGGTTTGCGTTACGTTATGGGCGATAAGAGAACTTGGTCTTATGTGACCTTTACATTATCTGGGAGATTTACAAGAATCTTAACACAATCTAACCCAATAGCCTATCCAATGGAGACTGAGGGACTTAAGGTAGAACAAATCTGTTCCCAGCACTAATTTAAAATCTCTTTCAGGCTTCAATGCGTCTTTAGCAATGTTTTCCTAATTGTTTTCGTGAAAGGCTTGGTGCTCGGTCTCCACCGTTAACAATCAAGCCCCTTGTGAGCGAAGGAGTCAAGAGACGCCCCAATAATCAATATGGCTGTTGAGACGCCATTGTGATGGACTTCATTCAATGTCTAATTAACCAGTTGAATAGCTGGAACACCGGAGTGAATCTGGAACAAGTAGAATATAAATTACCTTTTGTCATCAACCCTTTCAGCTTTTGAGCCAGTCAGTTTCCTCCTCTCGCCCATTTTTTTTTATCTTTGGATAAGTCTGCTTCTTTATTCATCGACTGAATGAAACAAGATGGCACTGGATGAAAAGTTGAGCCTGAGCGGGAGGAAAGGATAAAGAACAATGTGACACCACAAACACAACAAGACTCCTCTTTAACCAGTGCATGTGTGTTGCTACAAGCTTGCGCAATTTATTTTTCAATCTGGATGCGGAGACTGCAGCGCGAGGCTGACCGCCTGTGAGAGCAGGTCCAGTTACAACATTACATATTTTATCAGCAAGGAGAAGTCCACCGGTGAGGAAGTCATGGACGACAGCTACAGTCGAGTAAAACTGTTTCTTTATACTGTGAATGCACGTTTTAGTACGAGAGGAGACCTACATTGTTAAACGAGAACATTACACACTCAATGATCGACAGTACAATTACATTAGACAAGCACATGATATTAACCAGTACACACAACATGCAATTACATGATTGGTGACATCACCATCATGTCGCAATAATAATATATTTGTCAAATCATCACCACGTCAACAATGTACGACAGCCGTACCCTTCACAGTACGAGATCATGTGTGCCAGCTCTCCTGATCAATTGTTTAATCAAACCAATGCACACTCGTCTACTTAAACTGCCATCGAGCTGAAGGTACATCAGAAATGTTGCAGTGTGTTCACACCTTCAACGAAATGAGCTACTTCCCGCCTGGAGGAAGATGACAGAGAAAGCTACATGACGACAACGTGGCAGCACACCAATGGGAACATCTATCGTGCAATTATAAACAATACTGTTGCATGTGTTATGTCCATAAAGTAATCAAAAATACACTTACGGCGTGATCTATAAGCAGGGAAGCGTTTCTCCCTACTGACAGTTATGATTCCTGTACCACAGGAGTGTTTGTCTCTGGCCAAACAAGCCAGACTAAAGAGCTTGTAGTATCTGGCCAGCTGCCCTGTGACCAGTGGGTCCAGCCAGCTTTCTGATGAAACACATTGTAAATTAGAGCAGACAGCACATGGGATTACACAATCAATTCATTAATAAAGAGAACATTTTGACAGCTGCTCTGTTTGTCACCTGTCTTGAGGCCAAGGGCAATCATGTCTTTGCATTTGTTGAATTTTGCTCGTCAGTGCATTGCCAAGTGGCACGTTTGATGAAAGAAACGAGGTTAGCATCAGCTGTACGTTTTTTCTGAGGTTAAGATACAGATTTTGTAAAAGAAGAGGACAAAAATCATCTTTGGTTTCAAAGCTTTATTCCGTATTGTAATTATTGGTAAACCACATTTACTGTAGAAGTTGCTGAAAAGACTTCTGTGTCTGTTAGTCCGCATCCAGCCATATAGAGAGACACTGTGTGCTGTAGTTATTTAAGCTCGCAGCACTTTTAAGCCCAATCATAAGGCTTTAATTGGAGCCATGGGATTCTGTAAGGAGGCCAAGTGGACAGTATCAGGTCATCTTTCCTGTGAAGTCCAGGAGGACTATCTGCAAGTAATTCCCACAATGAGGTCTCTGTTCAGACAGAAAGCATAAATCACTCACATCTTCATCTTCATCTTTAATGTTAATCATAGCAATTGAACTAAAAAAACAAAACAAATGCCCTCTATTAAAATGAATAAAAAAACAGACAGTTTCCATCGATTAAAGATACGGATGGAAGCGATTGAAAAACATTTCACATTAAAATACTACTCTTAATTTAGGTCGTCTTCATAAGTGCCATTTTCAACAACAGTCAGCTTGTTTAGCACAATAATGAGTCTGGCTTTTAAAGACCGTGGAAATGTAAGAAACTAAATCAATTTAGAGGGTGAAAGGAAAAATAACTGAGTCAGCTACCTTTTCGTGCCACTGTCAGTGATTTATGTTGACGTAACACCGTAGCTACAATCATCCACAAGCGCAGGCCAAGCTCGGAGTTTTAATTACTCTGACGTCATCTGATGGGGATTAACTGAGGAAAAGTGACAAAACTGGAAGGTTATTAAGGCTGGCCGGGGTGATTGTCCTTCTGGTATTATGGAAATCCAAGACCAAGGAGGGAAATTGGTGACGTAGACAAGAAGAAGATACTGGAATGCTGCAAGCCAGTGTTTCTGTGGAAGAGGTTAACTTCTTATCGCGCGGCCTTTGGTAACTTGTTGTAGACCTTTAGACATGCACCAAAAAAATAGATAAAACACTCAAAGAAAGGCAAAATAATCCAAAAGCATAAAATGGGCTCTTTTTTTACAGCAACATGTCTGATTCAATCCAGAGATCCCATTGCACCAAGCAATAAAGTACAGAGGAAAATTGGCAGAAATTCCTCTAAAACCTAAATAAGTCGGTTCCAGATTGTTTCGATTAAAATCTACTTTTTTGTGCACCATACGCTATACGGTACCCTGGAAGCCTCCATCCACAAAGCTTTAATATCCTCTGCTGACGTCTTGCACAGTGTTATAGCTCAAGGTTAAAGGGTAACCCATCTGTTGTCTTTTATGCATCCATGGTTAGTATTGCAAGTGTTATGAAAAACTGAATCCTTGGTGTGTCAGAGCAAAAAAAAATCTATCTGTTGTTTGCACTTTGATGGACTGCCTTTAATACACTTGAATAATTCAGTTGTTTTATACGTATATTTTATACGTGTTTTGTCTGTATAGCCTCTCAGAGCTGCCAATTTAAGGCCAATACATTTCCCCAAACCAATGCATAAGGGATTCTCAACAATGCATACATGTAATCCCGCACAATTTTACCTCATTTATTGCAGTCTGGTGGTTTATTTTTTCACTCTCACACAACGTCTCTTAACACAAACTGAAGAATCTACTGCTGCTGAACATTAAAAGCGTTCAACTGTGTTTTTTTTTTGTTTTGTTTTTTGTGAAGAAGCCACAGAAAACCATGACCATAGTAACCACAGGAGTCATCAAACCTTAAGGATGGCAACTTATGCAAACATGTAAGCAGCAGTGTGACAAGATATGCCTTTTAATTTGCTTTAAATGATCAAAAGCACAAACAGTATGGGTAATATTTAGAGTGGCATGCTGGGGCTTCATCCGCTGATTGCGCCAGTTTACTGCCACCAAGCCAGAGACAGGTGAGTTTCACCTTGTGCGTGACGTGCGCTAAATAAATGAAAGGTTGCCGTGCCTGCTCTAATTTGCCTCGCCTGTTGTGCAGCCACACCTCCGGGGGAACGAGACCGCACACCAGATGGTGGTCCTTGCCCCGCTGCACAAACAACAGGTCACTTTGACGGTGGGGTTTCTGTCTCTTCCCTCATTATAAATGTGAAATGTTCTCACTGGACACGTGTTTTAAGACTCTGCGGTTACAAAGGAGGTGGGATTAAAAGGCAGCGGGCTCCATCGTTCCTGGAAACCTCAGAGTGCAATAAAACAACTGTAACAGCTTTCACCAAGTGTATACACACCAGCCGGGTGAACAGAAAAGGTGCAGTCAGTTCAGACCCTAATAAGCTCATCCAAAACGAGAGCAAGCAGTAGGGCGCCAATATAATCTACTTGTAGTGACTCCAACAGGGCATCACAAAGTGCCTACAGCAATGACATGTCCTCAGATTGAATGTGATGGAGAGTCCGAGGCAAGAGGTAAGCCACATTATCAGCCCAAACTGTGATGTCATCATAGCCTTCAACGCAAGCTGAAAAATATACCCTCAAGCTGCCTTCGACTGATAAGAAATGTGCTCACCATGAGGTAAGGCACATTGCTTTATGCAGACACTCGCAGAGGCAAAGCACAGCACAGGTATACATCCCACACAGCTTTCATCTCACCGGCAGCACTTTGAAAGGTCAACAACGACCAGGCCAAAGTTAAAATAATTTCACTTGTTTATTTGTATGTATTAACTTCACAGTAACTTGTAATCACGTTCCTTTGGATGCAGCCAGTTTCAAAGAAATTACATCAAAATGCTATCAAAACCCACAAGATAGATTCCCCTCATGGCCTCCGTGGTGAAAGAAACAACCGACTTGTTTTCATATTATTCATCACAGTTCACTGCTCCAGTAATCCCTCTGGACGGTGATGGCAGTAATGTTTGCAACAAATAGCAATCTTACCAGCGTCTCCCCCGCGGCCCATGGTCCTCAACCTTGTGTGATAACACTTCATCAACTGTCCCTCTTTACCTTAATACCTTCTCCCCGACACTCCAGTGTTCCTCTCCGTCTGCCAACTCCCTCAGTGACCCTTGCTCAGTGTCTGAAGTAAATTGGGCTTTTCCAAATTATTAAAAGGTGCTTCACAGGGTACAGTGGAGACTGTGGAGTCAGTGCAGTATCAAGAAGGGCAATCTCCAAGCCTGGAGAGGAGAACTTCCCTGGGAAAACAGATGGCGTTCCGTACTTCATGAATCACCAGCCGGGATGACAGCGAGACTAAATTGGAAAGGCAGGGACCCTGATTCGGTCTCCATCAGCCTCCCTTTTTTCCGTCTCTTCTTCTTCTTCTTCTACACACCTCACTCTGTCTTCATCAGTTGTACTTTTCACCACCTCTCTCCTTCTTCTTCGTCCCCTGCCACGCCAACCTTGTCATTACTTGTCTCTACTTTCAACCACAACACCTTCTCCCCTCGCGAATCTCAGACAGAAATGTGTCTCTCCACCAAATGGGACGGGTCCATTGCAGCTAGTGAACCACTGCACTTCCCAGAGCTCACATGGCAATCGAGTGATCCTGTATGGTACCGTCCAGTGTTACCAACCATCAACAATTTGTCTAATTATGTATCTTTTCCTGCATGTGCTGAAGTTTAATATACCAAATAAAGAAAGGTGGAGTGACTTGTGTATTTCATTCGAACTTTACAGAATCTCCATCAATCACTGAAAGTAAGTATTTTAAAACAATGTCAAGAATATACAGCAAAAACAAAATATACAAAACAAATACAAGAAAAGTCATTTAATGAAACAACTGCAGGACAGGGTTTAATGGTTGTTTATTAAGGATGTAAACCGACCAATGGATGCGTGTGATGCACAGATTGGACGTTTTCATTCCCGATACCGATTACTAGGCTCTATATTTATTTATAAAAAATAAACACATAATTCTACATATATATATATAAAATTATAGTCTGTTAAATCTCACCCTCTGACCTTCAGCTGTAACAGAAATGCACAGATCCACTGTACAGTATGTATACTGTTGTCATTTGATGAATTAAGTCGGGGCTTCTGGGAGACCCTTGAACCCGAGCTCCTTCATCATCCGAGATCATTACTCGCGTAGAGACTCTGGAGAAAGCATCACCCAATTGCAGCTGGTTAGTTGTGTTGATTCCGATGTTAACTCATCGCAGACAGCCTGTTTTATATCAGCACATAATAATAAGTGTCAAGAAGTAGCAGGGAAATCCCTAAATGCCTAAGAAGTAGCCTAATTCAAAACATAAATTTACTTAAATGATTATATATCATGAATTAGTTTATGACCTAATTGTTAAAGTAGTTCAACTTAGATCCACCTTTACTATTATTGAGTAAAGATACATTATCAGTATATTTTGAGGGCAATATTTTTGTTCTTTTACTTAAATAACATTTTGACTTTTACTTCGTATTCGTGTGGATTTTTTTTAATAATATACACAATGGATTTATGAACATTTCAGTATTTGTGATTTTGGGCTGTACAAAATAAACTGAATTGATTGAATAGACTTCCCATGTTGTTGCTCTGAATGGCACTCATCAGAGGAGGAAACGTGGCGCTCAGAAAACAGGGTCACAGTTTTTGTAATGAGCCCATAATGTATTCAATTACCCACCGACATGTTCTCTCCGTCTCGACAACAGAAGCGTGCGATGTGCCATTATTCCAAGGTCCTCTCGGGTCACTGAGAGTTAATTCAATGCTTTATTTTACCCCTAAAAAGGGGGATGTGTGGAAGAATGGCTTCAGCAAGTGGTTTCAAATATTTTTGATGGATGGGCCATTTTAATGTGAACAGTGTGTGAAGATCAAAAAGGCACAAAAAGGCAAATTTGTGTCAATTCAATTACATTAATTTAATGGATGCAACCAGCAATTATTTTTCAGTAATCTTTCAAGTTCCAAATTGTCAGAATGAAATTAAAATGAGCTCATGGCGATCTATTCAGTGTTGGCTTTGTTAAACTAACAATCCAAAAGAAAAATATATCCTGGAAAACTATGACATCCTCACATAACAGACGCTGAAAGTTGGCAATTTTGTGCGAAAGAAAATACATTGAGAGCTTTGTCGTTATTCGTGTAGAAAGTTTCTGTTCACTTTACTCCTCAGATGTATGTGGCAGGAAGCCATTACATGACAATGTTACTGACCACCTTCGACTGACCCTGAGGTTTAAATATGAAAGAAAGATATAGCATCATTACCTGCTTTTGGAATCATTTCTGCTTCTAAAAACCTTGATAGATCCAAAACTCTTTCAATATACATTTCTTTCAAGCCATTAAACTACAGGCTGTGCTAAATCTTCTTCAATTCCGACAGTAGTATTCAATACCATGATTAAAAGTCATTGAAGTCAAAAAATAGTAATCAGCTCTATATGCTCTGAATGAGCATGACGTTGTAATTCTGCCCAGTCTGCTGAGAGAATAAAAATAATCACCTAGAGTCAGATTTCTGGCAGAATGGATGGACAGCTTGTTCAGTGGCCGAGCTATTGGTTCTTTTTTTTTTATGTGGGATCTTTATCACTGCATAAACTGTAGTTGCAATCAAAATCGTGACACCCTTATTAAAGAGTGACTCGGCCCCTCTCATCTTTACTGACCTTCAGTGGTTGAACTTTCCCCCTCACTGCAGTGATGTACAGGTACACTTCAGGAAGCCACGATGTCCTGGAAGTGACGGTCGTGGTTACAGCACAGAACCGACCCGAACCAACCAGAGTCTGCGGCAACTTGAGAAATATAAGAGATTCATCAGAATTGAGTCATTTCATTTCACGATATTACTCTAATGTATGTTGTGTGTGTTCATGGTGGTATGCTAATGATCTCTATAAGAGAAGCTCTATGGAAATGTACGAAAAGGGTGTGGAGGAGAAATGGAACTTTTAACTTTCCATATCCGCGATTGTCTGTTTCAGAGACACTGTATATTGATCTTTTATCTACAGAATAGCTGTATATTGATCAGTCTGGAGGTCATATAGTCACTGACTGGTGACACTAGCTAGCTTAGCAACATTTCCACTGATTAGCCAGCACTAGCATACCGCCATGCCTGTTGAAAGCAGAAAGGCGACGTTCCTGAAACATGAATCACAAGTCTGTAGCAAACTATGCATCAATGTGATCATAAATATTTAGAGCGGTAGCAGCTGGGTGGCTCTCGTTGCCGTTTGGCTCACTTGGGTCGAGCGGGTGGGATATTTTGGCGTTGGGAGAAAGTGGAGACGTGTCGTTGCTACCTGTATCTTGAGCTTAAATGTCTATTGAATGAGTTGTATATATTTTTGAAATGCTGTTTGTTATAATCAATAACATATGCAGGCATGTTTTATGCATGTTTGGGGATATGATTAAGTCATGCACGTTGCCATTTTGTTTTACAGATTTCAAACCGCAGTGCAGGATATACAGTAGGGTAATTATTTTCACTGCGATCCGGCTGTCTAATCCAGTTTTGTAGAGTAATCCGTTGATCTCCACTGGGAGGAGGAATGACTGCACTGTGAGCGTTATGAATGGCCTAAACAATCGGAAGTAAATAAAAGCTGTGTGGAGGCCGTACCTCTGTTCTGCATCCCTGCGGTGGAGGGTGGATGCCCGTGGAGCTGAAATATGGAGCTGTCAGGGAGAGGCACAAAGCAGCAGACAGAGGACACTGTGACCCAGCCAGGGTGTGACCGAATCGGTTTGGACTGCCTTACGCGCCCAATATGGCTGCTTTTCTATCCCACTCAGAATTAAACCATAGCTTGACCCCCTTTCTGGATTAAACAGACACTATTGCAGAACATATGAAGATATTTCGTGCCACTACAAAAAGGAAATCCATGAACGGGAGAGCAGCGAAAAGATATCCACACATTAATTGAGAAGTAAATTCTTGGAAGTGAATTTCAAAACCACTGACTGCATCCCCCCCCCCACCCCCAACAAGCAGTGACTTATTCAAAGTTATTATAATAAGCTGGGCTCCTATACCAAATAAACCTTAAAGTGAACCTGTCAATTATATACTGGGACTATATTTCCCCGAATCAACTTTCTCCTGCTCCCGAACTTTACTGTGTGCTCTCAGAACTCTCAGACGCAAGAATATTTGGCAAGAGGTAATGAGATTTGCCTCCTTGAACAACTCCGCTTGAGTTGTCCTTCAAACTATTCTGAACAATGAAGTGGTGTTGTTGTGCAGTGACCCCTAAAGACACATACTAAGAAAGGTGAAAGCAAAATTAAAGAAAAAAAGAAAAAATGTCACACTTCGAAATTACGTTGGTTAGAAGGCTGAATTGGTGTGAACATGACCAATTTAAAAAGTAAAAAAAAAATGTTGTTCTCTGCCTCAATTAGGATGCAAACTAATTTGTGTTATAGGCTACAGACTACGACGTCAAAAGACGTGGGCTGGTGATGAAAAGCAGCTTTGACACCCAAGAAATGTCTCATCTCATCCTTAAAGAAAATATAACATGGATGTAAAAGAACACAAAACAAACACCTTCGCCTAGCAGATTACACACCAGGTGTGTTGCTTATACACCCACACACAGACACACACACACACACACACACATATTTTGACGCAATAAAGAGAACAAAAAGGCAACTCCAGTGATCGTTACACAATTAAGATGGTCTTGATTCACACACATAATGAAGCCCATTTTCAAGTTCATTTCCAAGCATTTAGAACACAAACCAGCGCATGTGGTTTAAAACGAATGCTGAGCAGAGCACCTGCGGTGTGTTTATTTCATCTCTTAATCAGAGTAATGGTTAAATCAATGTATCGAACCCTGGGAATCAGGTAATGACACAGTCCTCTCCAGCAGCACAGGGATTAATCAACACTGAGGTTCCAGATAGTCAATGATAGCACTAGTGTGTGTGTGTGTTGGGGGGTATGTGTGCAATATCCATATGCTTCACTGCCTGCTAGCCAATGCATGTTTCCGGGTTCAATATTTATTCTTATGAAAAATTGCAGAGGTCGTTGAAATTCATAATCTCCAGAGAAGGCGAGACTTAAAGGACACGAGTTATCAGCTGCGCTGAATGACACAAAAGCAGTGTTTGTGTGTCTGTGCATGTCAGGGTGTAAAGTACATTTTTGTGTGTGTGTGTGTGTGTGTGTGTAGAAGGTGGCGGGGGGGCGTGTTGTGGTCAGGCGATAACAGCGATGAATGGCCCCGCCAAGTATCTAATGAAGCATTAGTGACAGACTGAGGGAGGACACATTTCGCCAACTCTGCAGCCGATGCACCCGTTCCCATTTTTCATCCAGCGTGTGGCGGGAACGGACCGACGATGAAGGGATAAACAGAGGCGTGGAGAGCCGCATGGAGGAGATGCTTTTAACAAACCCTTGCTCGCCAAGAGGCGGTGGGTTGTCAGCTCAGCAAAAGCCTGAAAAGGCAAGAAAAAAAACGTGGTATCTCATATATTACGTTCGTTAGCGCGGAGCATTTGCAGAATATGCAAAATTCAGGATATCTCTATGTATCAGGAGTGACACTATTGGGTGTTGCCTGCATATCAGAACAGAGGTTATTGGAGGGAGAGGGGGGGGGGGGGGGGGCTTTTGTGGATGTGACCAACTGGTACATCAGTAATCAAACCCCAGATATGTACAGTAAGAGCGGAGAGGAGAGAGGGGAGTGCTGAGTTTCTCCATTAATTCTCCTCCACCTCCTACATCAAATAGTAGGACTGGGGTCTCACCTGCCACTGTAATCTACACACAACATTACTGAAGAAAGCACAGCAAGGATTTATCTTTCTAAGACAGCTGAAAATGTATAATGCAACTGCTAGTATCCAGAGCACCCTAACCTTTGGAATAACTGTGCGGTATGGCAGCTACTCAGCACAAGATATGAAACTTCTGGGCAAATTACATAAAAAAATATTGGGGAAAGAGCAACCATCCCTCTCTGAAAGTTACACCATTAGGGTGCAGAAAAAGCAAAACAATTCATGACCGGAGCTACTTTACATTAACCTTTTACCTTGATGACTGTTTAAAACACAAACAAGTATTGGAACTCTGACCCAAAAAAAAACAGATTTGTGAAATGTGTAAAAGCTAAAAGATTATTATTATTTTTTGAGCATTCAGCAAATGAACTAACATGATCAACAAAATGTAAAGAGGTAACACACTATGTGTTGTTTCAGAGATCTACTGAAATGAGCAGTCGAATGCTGCGACTAATTTGAGGCGTGAGTAGATGACATGCAAAGTCAAAGCCGGGCGGTGCGAATGATGCGTTTGACGCGGTAGACATTTTCGTGAGTTGAAATTTTCCAACTCTGGCGAAAGAAACTCGTGACGCTGAGTTGCGTCAGTCAATCGGCGTTGAGAAGCCGCCTGCCGTCGCTGAATCGGCCGTCATTCAGACGCTATTGTGGGACTACGGATAATGTTATGAACCCAGAAACCATGGAGTTTGATGTTCAGACGAATGTGGAATTTACACAAAAAGCATAAAGCAGAACTGGTGGTTATTTCCGTGGCGGATGGCAGAAACGGTAACTGTTTTCACGGAGATAGGCCACGCCCCCTTTCAGGTGCGAGTGACATTCGTGTTTTGGTGTGAACGCAGCACAACACACTCGCCCCGGCCCATCTTGTAATACCACTTGTTCCTCAAGAGGCGGTAGAGAGGCGCTGTAGTGAAGCAGAGCTGCAACATGTGACAAGCCCTCTGTCCCTCTCAGGGGGTTTAGGGTCACAAAAAACATCTTCACTTTGAAGGTTTCATCACAAAGAGCCCATCAAGACACCCTCCGGAGTTTGAGATTGAATTTCCGTTCAGTTAGTCCGGCGATACCAGACATTCAGAGGCACTGAGGCGTTTAAAGACAGTTCAGTTTCCTTTATTTCACCAGGATAATCTCCTCAGTATATTAATGATGCTTTTCCAGCGAGTTCAAAGTAGTGTTCACTCCGATGCACACAATATGGATACTTAGATGTAGGAGTTTGAGAGAAAAAGCAAAAAGACACATCTCTAAGCACGGGTCCTGACATGTAATAGGTGAATAGATACAGCATGTCAGAGCGAAATGATTGCTACTTTTGAAAATGTCACCTTTCTCGAGCTCAGTGTGACATGTGCGCTTTGGAGACTCTCCTCCCCTCGCGAATCAGTCCACATCAGTCTCAAAGATTTGACTGTGCTCCTTTGCACAAATGACCGTTGCATCAAAGCGGACGAATCGAAACCTATGGCAGACTTTGATGGAACATATATGTACTTCTTTGTTGAGGGGCCGAGATTGTGTTTGGCTCTTTGAAAAACCACATGGACAGACTTTATTCATATACATTTCCAATACATCCATGTTTACATTGTAGGTCTTTCAAATATATATTTATCTTTTATGAATGTTATATTTTGTCCCTAACTTTGAACTTTAACGACTACTGCACCCGTAATGGTTGTGCATACTACAATAACTCGAAACTTCCTCTTGACTCAATCACATCTACATTAAATTGATTGTATCTGGCTAATTGTGAGCGTTAACCTCTGGCCTCACATAATAAATTGGACCTGAGTCATGAACTTGGGGTTCCTACGCCTCTCTAAAAGCATTTATATCCTTCTCCATTCAGTGGAGAAGGATGGGTAAACCGATGCAATGCGCTTCATCTCCTTGCCCAACAAGCTCTTCTTTTCGCTCCGCCTTCCCCGGCTCGTGCTTCACCTCCTCAGCTTCTCCTCCAGAATCCAGACGGGTCAGATAAGATGAGTAACAGCTGGCCGTTTCTGCTAGATCGACATACGTTACCAAACCATCCATCAAGCTGCTGACAGTTCTTCAATGCTTTCTCCAGAGGAAGGGCATTACCATTATGGACTACACACATGCACGCGCACACACACACACACACACACACACACACACACTCAACCACAAACTCCGACAAAACCTCTCGAAATCACCCATCAGCCATTTTGAGTTATCCACACAGATTTATTTAATAAGGTAAGGTTGGGACTGAGTGAGGGAGACAGCTGGAAAGAACGTTCTAAGACAAAACTGGAAAAGCACAGGGATGCTAGTTCAGTTCAATATCGTACAATTATGTGCTTCATCAAGCTCCTCTCCGAATTTCTCTGTTTCTTGCCCTCTTACACATCATACATTCCAATGCCCAGGAGCCTAAAGCCGTTATGCTTCCAATATGGTGAGTTGTATGTGTAGAGGCATGCTCCAGGTGCTCAAGAGACACTAGAAGCATCTTTAAGTGAATACATGAACTCAATCGGCAAAGGGAATCTTAATTGAGTAGACTGCAAAACATGCTGAGCAATAAAGAGGAAAAATAGACTTCCAACAGGACTTCCACGTGGTTGTTCAGGGTCTGCATCCTGAGTCATGTGGCTAGGTTTCAAAAGCACCTCGGTTCAATTTAGGGAACGATGGCTAGGCCTCGTGCTTCAAATCCCTGTGAAACGTTTCAATATTAAATAAAACCATCATCTTTTCCTTAAAGTGCTGAGGGAGCCTAAAAATATCCTTGAAAAGTGTTTTATCCAGCTTTAATTGCTCCAAGGATATTGTACTGTTGGAAAGAAATACATTCTCACTAAAAATGGAATCATTTTGGAAACCGGTAAATATATTAAACAATATTTCCTCAATATGTTCCTTTCCAAAAGAATTTGCTGATGCAGACCAATTGGATGTAAATGTGAATTCTAGTTTATGAGACAGCAACTAGCTTTTTTCCCCAGTGCTTTCAACCGTGTCACAAAGTTTTCTTCAGCCCGAAATGGATGAAAGCCTTGAGTTAGGATTGTTTTGTCAACTTTTACTTCCAATATTAAGAATGAAAAATAAAGCATGTACAAGTTAATAAAGGACTCATTTTGTATATGTATTGGCTGGTACTGTAAGTATAGCATATTTAATAAAGATTTAATACGAAACAGAAATTGAGGCGCTCATCAGAATCAATCAGGAAAAAGGGAGGACATGTTTAGTACGAGCCCAATTTGTATTAAAACTGTTTACTGGACCTTTCAAAACATTAATCTTCAGGACGACAAAGGGTACTCATCATCAAATGATCTCAAATTATAGTTCGTGACACAATTCTTCAGATTGTCCGGGCATGACGCTTGAAAACCAAAGCCAGCAGCAATTTGTCCTCCAATTTGACAACCAAAAGAAATGAAATTGTTCATTCTCCAGCGGCTGGACCGTGAGGTAAAAAGATCAGAGTTTGGTCCTCATTGTTCCGGCTTCCTGACTTACGATCATAATCACTCCTGATAATGAAACACTCAATAAAACACGGGGGCGCGACATTTTCGGATTGACGTCATAATAAATCCTAAATTACTGTGAAAAAAACAAATAAGGATTTCTATTGTATAAGGATTAATGTTAAGATGAATTATGGATATCAAATCTGTGTGGGAAGTGCTTTTCTGAGGTGCAGAACATTTTCCCTTCTCGTCCGGTTCCCCTCAGACTCTTAAAGAGTTCTGCACACACCTGCTAGAACATTGATCACTGCCTCTTACTTGTATTTGGGTGTTAATCAAAAAACTGTCTTCAAATAGATAAGCGTATTGTTTATTGTGGCTTTTATTCTGGTCCCGCTTGAATGAATGACTTGATGTGTTATTCGCCATTTCTTTCACAAAGCCGAGCAACAAATAGTTGTATTGTGCGGTGTGCATGGTAAGTGACGTTCATAAATGTCTCATCTATTGTTCTTGCTGCTCTTTTGTCTTTTGTCTCCAGTATTGCTTTGTTTATCCAGCTTCTTAGTTTTGCCCTTTGTTCATGCCTGAATTATGTCAATGCTTTTGGAAAATTGTTTTAACTTTGAAAAACACTTTTTCCTGACTTGAATTCATAATTAAAGTATTTGTCTTCATCATTCATAATTTGTAGCATGTTCTTTTGTCCTGTGCCTTTTCTGTATTTTACATTTCAAACACATCTTTAGTCAGCGTGGTTGGAAGTTTATCAAGACCCATTTCGAGACAATAATGTCCATCTGGACATGCTTTATATTGTACCTTGAAGCACGTGAAGTTATTGCTGCACCATTTTTTTCTAAATTAATTCAAATGTCTGTATTGTGGTCCAATCTCGGCTACCAACCAATCCTCCGTCTGAAAGCACATCTGAAAATAAAACTGCTGGATTAACCTCCTCCACTCCAGACTTCATGCTAATGCTGGTGTTTGCGTGACAACATATAGGATACAGAACAATTAATGAGGCCACAACAACTATCTCAATTCATCATTTCACATAACAAATAATACATCCATCTTCTGTGAGCATGAATACAACAAAAGTACCTTAAACAGTATTACTTCTTTTACACACCCATAATAGTGAGAGGGAATAAGTCATGGGTTCACTGTGTTGCAGCATATCAGAGTGTTGGGAGGTATCTTACGATGTTCACCCTCCTGCAGAAAGAAGAGTCTTTCCTTTCATGAAAAAGGGGATGATCCCTCTCCATATCATTTAAATTATGTATTGGTCACTCTGGCACGTTATCGATTTGACTTGCAGCCTAAAGAGATGTGTGTTATAATAATAACCAAAGGGATTCCCATGAGCTGCTCTGTGATGGACAGCAGTGGATTATAGTATAAAGCACAGAAGATAGTCATCGCAGCCGTGCAGGGAGATCATTATTTGGTGAACCTGTTCAATTATCTGCAGGATATCTTTAAGGGCCAGGGCTGAAGTCTCTTTTTTTTTCCTTTTTTTTTTAGACTCACAACTTTGTTCATGACCGAGGCAATGCATTCACACAGTGGATTCACAGTAGGAAGAGTGGATGTGTCTATTTTTCTCATGTATTGTGGATTGACCCCTTGGAGAGCCCTGGGGCAAAAATGAGTTGTGGGCCCCTGTTGACTCCCACATTCATCCCACATGTGCATTGGTTATGTATCCTGTCATGTTCAGTATCAAATGCAGTTCAGACAGGGGATTGCGCGTGGCAGCTTCATTTTATTTTTGCCTTAAGGCCGAAGAACCAATCTGTACTCTTGTGCTGGAGTTCTACCTGCCTCCAGATTGACTACAAGTCCGTTAGAGCTTGTTTGATGAGACACACTTCTGTTGGAATATGGACCATGTCAACAAAAAAAATGTGTCCATCCCTTTTCTGTAGCTTATTCAGACGCTGCGACAAAAGGCTGAACAAGGTGCTGGCATCCTCCGGCTCTTCCTGGGGGATCTCAGGGCGCTCCAAAGCCAGTTGCAGCATGTACCATATCGTGTATTTTGGATCCCTCCCATCGTCTATCCACAGTTAGAAACCAGCGGAACCACGATATCCACAAAAAGCAGAAATGTAATCCAAAGACAACCACACCAGACTTCCTTCACCTCAAGATTCTGCCCATGGAAACCACTGTTTTGCTATTCTTTCCTTGATTATATTTCCAAACCGCTGCAATTAATCACAGCACCAAACTAAATGTCGCACACTGAACCTGGGGCCATGAAAATCCCCTGGGGGTCTCGGACCAGAGCAGCGGCTCTCTTCTCCTTGATAGTCTTGTCTGTCTCAAGAAGCAAAAAGTCATCCGTTCGTGTTTCCGGTGATGCTTCAGGCTGGATGGAGCCTCATCAGTGTAATCAAGAAACTCTCATTATTTCATTTCCCTTCTATCTGAGGAACCGAGCTGTCTTCTGTGACCAAGCGATATTTCAAAATGAATACAAAAAAAAACAAATATTACGTCTTTGGTTTTCTTGAGGAGAGGTGTGTTTGTCACCCCCTGATGAACCTATATGAGCACAGCGTGGGTGTGTTGAAGAACTGCCGAGCAGTGATATGAGAACTCCTGCTCTAATGCAGGGGGGCTGCAGCGGGAACCGTATACGCGTCCTTGAGGACCGTGTGTTCGTTATATAGCCGGCATCACAAACACCCCTCTGTGAGTCTGACAGGCGGGATGTGAGATTAATGGCGTCTTTTTACTCTCACATAAAGCCACTGAAGTCTGTGGTGATTGACAGGGAGATTCAAGGTCATATAGTTATTTTACATGGCAAAGGTGAGAGGAGGCTTGGGATATTAAGTGAAAAAAAAAAAAATGTGAATACACTTTGAACCGTGTACTCTGAAGAACTGTAAGTTCCTGTAAATGTGCATCAGGTAAAGGTCAATGAACTTATTTTCAATGCTGATAAAAAAAAAGGGTAAGCGATCCATCGTGTGTTGACCGTAGCAAAGTCTGTTTATCTGTAAAAAAAAAATACAAACAAAAAGATGCATTGCAGGGCAGCGGTGTAACACAGTGACACGTCTCCGGCTCACAGTGCTGGGATCTATTCTCAGCTCCTGCCGGTGTGTGTCGTCCGCCTGTTGCCCTCCTGGTCAGAATTCCTTAATATGCTTCGCTTCTCTATCCTCCCAAGGTGAAAAGACAGCCTTGAAATTGCCCAAAGGTCTGAATGCGAGTGTGAGTGATAGTCTGTCTACCTGTATTAGCCCTGCAATGGATGCGTGACCTACTCAGACAGTTAGTTGTGCGTCATGCCCATTTTGTGCTCAAGCTACACCTTGTTCCTGGAGAAAAGTAGGTTGAGAACATCATTTATATTAACGTGTTATTTAGTTTTAATGTGCTTGACATTTAGTTTCTGCTGACTTTCAGCCTCATGGGAATGGCGAGCGGACAGCAACACAGACGGACATATTTGTTTTTTAAATTCAAAGCTTCTTAGCTTATATATACTGCTTTATGCATACACAGTTTCTAACTTTAGGGTCACAACAGGAAATGACAGTGAAAGCCTTAATAGTGCATCGTGTCACTGTGTAATTTGTCACAATGGGACACATCAAACTGCATTAATCAGCGTCATAGTATCGTTGTCTCAGGAACGTCTGTGCTGCTGCTGGTAAGCACAAAAGCATGTGTAGATATTAAACTCCGACCATCTTCCTCATCATGCAAATTGAACACTAAAAATCATCGCGGTTCATTTTGCACTGTTGAAGGATCGTATCATAGCTGTTGTTTCCTTTACATTACTTCTGAATCCTTTACGTTTTCTTGTAAATTAAGCTTCAAAATGTAGTCCCTGTGCAGCCTTCAAACTGCTGTGCAAGCCCAGTTGAACTGAATTATTATCGCAATCTAAATAGTCGCATTCTCCAGCCAACTCAACGCGGCCTGTGCCAGGGGAATAATGGCTATGGACTTTGGCTTTTAGAAAAGGCCTCTCCGGAAGTGTAGAGCTCATAGATCCTGCAACCGATGACACGTGGGTGTCAGGACGAGACGGTTTCCTGGGATTTATACGCCAGCTGTCTGGCAGACGAGGGCTATAGCTGAAACTGGATGAGTTCATCATGTAGTCACATGGTCATAAAGCCGCATCGATGCCTGTGTCAAAGAGACAGCCAGCATGGCACACACTAGATGTCAATGCTGTTGTGGTAAGCTTCCTGCCATTAGTGAGTTTGGTGCTGGGCAGGTAGCCTACACTTGTGTTTTCAAGCTGCTTGATATGAGAGGCGGCGGAGAGCGGTGAGAGTAAACTAGAGCAGCGAAGTCACGAGCCAGAAAGCAAAACAATCAGCTGATCTCCGTAGAGCTGAGGGAGTCAGCTTCATCTCTGCAAAAGGACCCGTTTCACATACGAGCCATCATCAGATCCATTATAAGAAATATTGACAAGAGCTGCTAAAGACCATTTAACACATTTACAATGTTGGGTAAGCGACTTTGAAGTCATGCCCTGTACGAATGTCTTCACACTGGAAGGAGTTGAACTACAGCAATACCCTTTGAGAGCAACTTAGGGAACAATTACAACAACAATGTAATGCAAAAAAAGTGACATGCCAGCAATGAAAGTCCAATGTTTGCCCGCTTGTTCACAGGTTACACGTTAACGCATTATATGAAATACCACACTAAAATGAATATTTAACTTACACATTTTTAGGCTCTAAAAAAAGGACTCGTCAGTTCGCAACATCTGACAAACTCAAACCCTCAACTCAAGCTGAAGTTAATGATGTTGTCCCTCTGTGAGCAATCAGCAATCCCCGCCCGTTCACCCGCGCAGAGGTCAAAGGTCAAGTGTGTGGTCATGAGTACGTTGAAAGGAAAAAGGGGCACTGGTCCAAAGGAGTTTAATAACTGTGGAGAAGCAATGGTAAAATAGTAAAACATATCTTAAATAATATTTGTAGTTTCATGAGGTAACTTAAAAAAAAATGGCAAAGAGTAGTAATTTAATTACTAGAATCTGAAAATATAGTTATAGTTGAACTACCAGCAGGCTATTGCATAATGTAGGTAAACCAGTGGCAGTGCATGTAGTTCACTCCTCCTCAACACTGCTCATTTAGCACATTCAAAAAAACAACACATGTACAGAGTACACTCAGAAGGATGTTTGTTGTTTTCCATCCATTTACTCACACTCTATGGTGTTAACAGATGGAGTGTGTTCAAATTCAACCATTTTAAATCATGTACAGCTTTCCCCCGAAGCTGTGAGTAACCACAGAGATCTATCTTTCTGGATAAAGAGCGCCTCATAAAAAGCTGACTATTTGGATGTGATGCCAGGTTGAGCAGAAGAAGCTGAGCTCAGGAGAAATTCGATAATCCTGAAGCGTGGATTTTGTTTATGTCGCGATTTCAACGCAATATTAATGGACTTGAGCATTTTGTGATTTAATTGTTTTCCATCTTTGCCAGGGCAACAAGAGGAGTCATTGTCTCTATAGACACTACATCTGATGACGTCTCTCAAATCAATGTGCACTTTGAGAACACAGACACATACTGTTGTGCATTATCGAAGGAGTAAGAAGGTCCTTGATCTGGATTTATTTTCTTTGGATTCGTCAAAGCATTGTCAGGGGAGGCACTAAATAAGCGTTCTTCAGGCTGTCGGATAATTGATTTTGATCAGTATTTTTGTGCAATCTTTCTAAATGAATTAACTCATGATTTTGCAAATACAAAGATGGAATGGCTGCTAAACCTGCACAAGTGAGACAAAAAGAAACCGTGTGAAATGTACCCATAACTGCAATGTCAGCATGAAGCATCTCGGTGCTTCTGTGCTGTTTGAACATATCTAAATGAGGTACTATGGATACATTTGGCGCAACATTATTATTTGGCCGTTACGATGGAATGAATATTGTCTTCCGAGAGTTTTTTGGTAACTAAGCACATTTATAAAGAGTGTCATGCCCAGACTTAGTTACTTTGAGATGCTGTGACTGGATGCAATGACAGTTTTGTCAAGAAAAGTACGTGAACTTCCCTAAATGTCATCTATGAGAAACAAATATATGAAAAATAAGATTCATTTTATAAACAAATGAGCAAATTATTTCTTCCTTTTACTTCCTTTCCCAAACCCAGACCTCTGGCTCAACTCTCAACCCTCACCACCGACCTGGCCTGCAGCACACTTCTATTCTACATGGGTAATTGCAATGAGACTCCAAAAAAATTGAAAAATACAAAAAAAAATTTGCTCAGCTGCAGAACTTTATGGCTGAGGTTGCGATCTAACATCATTAGCGCAATTTCTTTTCTGAATCAGATCTTGACATGTGGCAGATAGCAATTGTAAATGATGTGCCCACAATCCGTTGTTTATGAATTCCTAAAGTTTTTGATTACATGTACACCAGGGAGCTGAGGCTGAGGCTGAAGCGGTTCAATAATCCTAACTCACAGTTTGTTTCTGACAGACAGCAAGGCTATGAGAAAAGACATAATCTCTGTGTTTTAGGGAGCGCTCGTGGGGACGCGCAAGATATCTTTAAGGTCAGTTGATGGAAGGCCTTAAAAATCAATGTGAGGTGGTTAAATTTCCCCCGGGTGGTGTGGGGGAGTGCTGCTCATCAAGTAAGTAACAACTACAGGGCCCAAAAGAATACCACTGAATTAAGTGGAGAAAATGAGAGCTTCCCCAACTGTGCATGCTGCCCATAATGTGAAGCAGTAATGACGACACAGAGGGGAAAGTGTTAACGCACTCCATCTCCGGCCTCCAACTGTGAAGGTGAAGGAGCTGCTGTGAGAGTCAAATGAAGGTCATCGGAGAGAATTCCAAATCTGGAAGCTCAACTTTTTGGCATTTTGTTTCTGGGACCTACAACAAATACAACACTTTTCCATAGCTAGCGTCTCCAAATAGCGAGCGCTGAGCTGGTGGCTCGTATGCGAGACGCCAGCGGCTGCTGCCAGAGCTGCCGGAGCGAGCAACCGCAACGGTGCAGAAGGTCAAGGCGTTTACTTGAGGTTGCTGCACTTCCGCAATCGTCTGTAAGCTCAGTATGAGTGCAGTGGAGAGCGGCAGACGTGAGCTACTCATTGGGGCACTCTCACACGCACTAGCATGCACTAAAAGACATTCGTCAACCAAGCGCGGAGAAGCTTCGATCACATAGAGAGGGAGGGCAGCTTCATTCTTTGTTCAGGTAGACGTTACTCCTCGATGTCGATATAGAGTAGTTTTCTACTATAGTAATGTCGTAGGAAACCTTTAATTACTGCAGGCCTTTCTCTGTGATGTGTCATTCCCTCTCCCTCGTTGTCCAGCGAGCTCTATTTATCTCTCTTTGATTGACTCTCTTTTTTCGCTCTCCCGCCTTTCCCTTCCTGTCCGGTCCAGTCTGTACTGGGTGAATGAAAGCCCATCAAGAAGATATCAAGATAAACATTAAAGTCATCTGAGGTTGACAAGAAAATAAGAGTCATCCATCAACGGGCTTGGCTACTTACACAGCATGTCAGAGTACCCCTTGGGTTTGCAACAAACTGCCCAGCTCTCTTAAAGTCAGGACACCGAACCGGAACATCACCATCACACGGCCGGACAACAAGCTGAGATATAGAAAATAAAATCTTAATGGGCTGTTTTTTTTTTGGGGCGGGGGAAGCATTTCTGAACGCTTTGGAGTCACACCTTTGGTAGAGAGGTAGGCGGCATGAGGTGGTAGAGGAGAAAGTCTTCATCTTCATATCAGACCTCTGGAATCTGCATCATCCTTCTTTGTCCAGGCTTCCTCTGACATATCGGACGTCAGAGTTTTTTCCTTGTTACACCATCGACCAAACGCTCGGTTTCGCTTGCAGAGGTCGATGCATATTTGTGGGCCACATCAGCTGTTCTCCTTTCACAGATAAGCTCATGTTTATACAGTGTTGTCCTCCAGTGTGCACTTCCTAATATCACCTTTTATTGTGTTATTAATCATTATTTGTACTATGTAAAGCTATCATGTGCTTCACACACTTGGACAAAAAAAAAGACAAATATTTCCCACAAATCAATTCAAGGGCAAGGTCACAAATCAATTCAGAGGGTAATAATGCAGCATACTGCTACTGTAGCATGTTGCTACTTTTGAATCCATTGTGATGTGATGACATCAGTGACTTTGCCCCAAGTCACATCATTTAATAATGTCCTTCAACCTAGGCAATAGTTAATTATGAGGCAGTGGTCAGGCTGCCACTGTGGACAGAATAAGCAAGTAGCTCAGTAATCTGTGATCGACTTTAAGTAAAGTACAGCATTGTTTCTGTTTACTGCTGCTGCATTCTGAATTAGCAAAAATAACTTCATCTGCTTGCGGCTAACACCATTTCCGAGGAAACAAATCACATCGGGGTGTAAATTAAAATATCTCCAAATGGATGAATTTAATGCTGACTGTGTCTGGCAAAAATAGTTTGTGTCATTAGCAGACTTGCTGTGTCCCATAAATATACTGCATACATTTATTTACATAACGTAATGTAATGCGATCCAAAAAACCCCACACTATATTCACTCATACACTAACTGTTTAGAGTAGAATATAGCATAGAAGTGGGGACAAATTAAGTGAGACATACGGTTGTGCTTTGAGCTGAATACTAATGTCAGCATATTCAGTGACAATACATCATGCTGATGTTAAGGTAGCAATCCTTTAGGGTCCCATATTGTACGTTTTGAAACGCTCAATCCCTGAAGTAATATGCACAGCCTTTAAAATGAGCCGTCAGGGTCTTCTAACCCTACAGTTGTGGTGTCACAATTACAATATATAGACCCAAGCTGTTGCCTGACAGATGGTGAATACAGGAATATTCAGACAGACAGTAGGAGAAAAATAAAGGGCATGTCAACATCACGTAACATGAGCGTGTCTTCTCAACGATTTCCATCTTGGTTGATTTATAATTTTTATTTGAGGGAGAACAATGCAGTTGAGCTCAGATTTTAGCAGTCTGGAGTCTTCTTTGTTCTCCATGAACTGTGTGCATTGTTCCATTTTTTTGTATGTTTGTTTTGTATGGAGATTTAATCATTTCATTCCGGGCATGTCGCCACAGACACCCGGTTTGTAATTCCACAAATGTACTAAATATTGCAATATTTTCATCAGTGGGCCATAGGCTCAGTTATCATTGTGTTATCTCCTTCAGCGGCACAGAAGGACTTAACTGATGTTTATTTGAATGAAATCTTTTCGATTGTTAGCATGCTAATATTTGCTAAATGCAAAGTATAGCCGAGGCGGATGAGAATTAACCTTTTAAAATGTATCCTCTAGGGAACATAAATATGTGTAGCCAATTCCACTGCTTGTTGTCGACCTAATGAGGCACGAGAGGAAAAGTCATCATCATCAGCGTGTGTACTAAAGGTTATGGCAATTGATCTTATTGTTGTTGAGATATTTGACTTTGACCTCAGATGTTTTCTTCTTGTTCCAACAGGAGGGAAGGAGACACCAACTTGTTTAAGGTAAGTTACTTTTAAGTAACTCTACTTTGTGTACCGTCGTGTAGTTTATGTAGTAGAGTAGAATAATTAAGTAGAATGAAATGTAAAGAGGTAAATTACAGGTTGAGTAAATGTAGTTTCATTCCTCTACTGACTATATGATGAGAGGAGAGATTTACAGGTCAATAACATTTTATGAAAATCTGAAACTACAACAGTCTTTAACACAGGGAGGCAAACCTATTGGGACAGGAACTATTGCCCAGAAACCAAAAATGAAACCGCTTTTTAGGGTTCAAAATGCAGATAAATAGGCAACCTGAAAATCTAAAAAGCTTCTTTGATTTCCTGTAAAAGTTTATGTGGTTGGCAAGAGACATTAAGTCTTTAACTAACACTGTAAGCGTTTAATCAAATGACTCTAAGGATTAAAGAAAGCACTCGCGTGACATTTATCTCGACGATATCAATTTGTATTTCTCTCTGGGGAAAAGTTTAAGTGCAGAATAAAAGGTTATGAGCAGGAGTCCGCTTCTCTAATTGGACAGCTTAAGGTTACAAATCCGTTGACGGACAGGTCAAGAGACAGAGACAGAGTCAGGTTGTTCACATCGTGACTCTTTGGCAGCGGACAAAAGGCTTCTGCCACCGTCAGGAAACGATCTTGGCAGAGACACGCAGTCACCTTGTGGCCTCTACTCTGTTCAGCTCTCAGCTGCAAAGAGCTCCTCATTCCAATTCACATGCACTTAAAGCTATGCGAGGTAGCACCTAGATCAGTCACATCTCGCATCATAACACACTCTGGGCCCTGATGATAATGAAATTGGCTTAAGCTGACACAGAGCAGCAACGCTGCCACCAGTCATGTGAAGATTACCTGGATTGTTGCCGCGTTCGCCCAGCACATCGCATCACATGGGGCTGGAAAAAAAAAAAAATCCCTTGATGGCAACACAGGACTTGCTGACTGAGTTTATGCTCGAGTGTAGTCCCAGAGTCCTCCCACTGCAGTGGGGGTAATCCTAAAACCACAGCAGAGACCTCCAGCACCATTAATCACTGCCAAGTTGTAGGCCACAACGCATTAGTTTGAATTCGTTTTCCCTTTCCAGATCAATTCTCAGCACTGAGGACAGCGCAAGCGTCTAGAAGCCACAATAATGGTACGAAGCATGCTGCTTCCTCCTCCAGTCTGGTCAAAAAATTTGAGCAATAAAAACGAGAGATTTTTCCACTTGATCACATCCTGCCAGGTGAAACTATGGACTATTGAGCGAGCCATGCATTGATGTGTGACTACATATCCAACATAATTAGTTAAGAGGCCGATAGAATTAATTGGGGCTAATTAATCAATGGTTCTCTTATTCGCCAGCTGGCTACGAAGATAGATTTTGGCCCACAACCACGCAAATGAGATCTCGCTTCCAGGAAGCGTTTTGAAATCTATTTTCTGTCGACGCCAAAAAAAAAAATGAAGATGCATGGCTTCTATTAGCTGTTGTGATTTGAGGTAATGCATCAAAGAAAACAAAAAACGTGGCACTTTAAATGAAAAGGGGGGGGGGGGTCAAAGGTGATGTTGTGTAACTACAGCGATCATTAAATGAGGTGGAAACTGCACTGCTTTTTCTTCTCCATGTGCAGTGATCCGAGAGCCGTCTAGAAAATTGTGCGTGCGTGTGTGTGTGTGTGTGTCTGTGTGTGTGTGTGTGTATGTGTGAAAAGAGAGGGCGGGGAAAACTTGCGTAGCATTCTTTTTATCACTTAATTTTGGTTTACTTCTTTCGCCATATCTAATTATCTTCAGTAAATTGGGTGGGAAAAAGGTGCCCGAGACTGAAACAGTGTGTTGGGATCTTCCTGTCTGTCTGCAGGAGGACTCTTGTGCTCTGTCAACTGTAACTGTGTTGATTATAACAAACCCCAGCAATTATAGTAAGCAAAATGACTTAGATGATACAAACTTGCGGACACTTTCTCATGCAATCCTGGTCCCATTCAACAACTAATCCAAATCCAAGCCTCGTTTCTACAGAACCGATAGAGCTCAACATGTTGTAACGGCTCCGGTAAGGTGGACTTCTCTTCACGGATGGATCAGACAATCTTAAAGAGTTTCAAGCCTGGAACTAAGCTGCACAACGAGATGAATCGAGACCATATAATATATCATTTGGAGCAATAAAAGGATTGGAATATGGTGAAAAAGGCATATGTACAAAACTGTATCCATAACTATTTTAAGAGTGAAGGAACTCCTCATCCTAAAAGTTGTAAAATGCACTAATAGCTGCATCCAGAGTTATGGTCTCTCCTACTTTCAGATGCGTAAACTGAAGAACGAAGCTGGACTGAAGGCGAGGAGGACTTCTTGCTCTACGGGCTCCAGCGCTGTTTCCAGTTGTCTTACGGTGTAATTGATTACCCATGATGCTGTGCTCACCAACTAATAAACTTCAAGTTCATCATCAGATGAAAAATAAATCCCAGGATATCACCCGAAGTGAGGGTTTATTAATAAATCATCTACGATGTAATTGAATTTCGTAAGTGCTTTCTGTCTACAGTATGTGGCACACCGTGTGTAATAAAATAGGATTACTCGATTATAATTTACCGTCACGGACGCCATTAGGGCTCATAGTCTCGGAGTGGTAAACTAGCGTTCAGCAGCGGCGATGTCAGTGAATTGTTTAATCACTACAGTTCCTTTCCATGCGTCTATACTCCTTACTGATACTTTTGTTGGTTTTGGTAAATTTCAACTTTGGACGTGAATAAAAACATGTGAAGTGGCAGCGTGTCAGAACGGACCCTCATTCAGACACTTGGCAATATGTTCTTTGCATCACACATAAATCCTCTTCTCTGTGCAGTGGATGGTGTGTATTTGATCTCGGCAGGAGGAAAGACTATTTAAAGAACTTGGGCATCTTTGTTAGAAATGCACCGAGCGCTGTCGTTTAATATTTCCAAAACTTTTTTCTACTGGAGATTCGTTTGAAGAACAATAATAATAATAATCATCGCACCTGATTTCACAATATGGTAGGCCTTATTTAGAAATAGTGAGAAGAGCTAATTCATGTGTAAATGAACTTTCCTGACCATTTTTACTAGCATTTCCACATCACCATTCAAACAGGTGAGTTTGACGAATCACAACTATGTTTTCTGCATGTGGACTTGAAAACACATACACACGTTAACTACTTTATAAATAAGACTAAATTACTCATTTTCAGAATCAGAATCAGCTTTATTGGCCGTGTGTGTTTGGATGGAATTTAACTCCAGTTTCACGTAGCTCTTTGTACTTACCAACAATAAACAAGATGAATATAAAAAAGACATCAAAGACAACAGGCACGGCAAAACCGAGTTAAACCAACAGAAAGTATGCTTACCTTTCATATCCGATTCAATATTAAATGCAGGCCACAATTATCAGAGCAATATGAGCACTCTCACTTCCTCATGTGGCTCACAAATGTACTACAGATGTGAATCTGAAATAAAAGTCTATGGAAACACATGTTTTACTGTCGTGCAAATCCTGGGAGTTTGCCGAACGTTTACTGCGGCTCTTCTCAATTTGTAATTCAGGGTGCCCGGCACTATCGGACACATGCTGCAGGGGAAGATTGTGAGTGAATACTGTAATTAAATATACAATATCAGAGGCATCTATTGCGCTCCCTTAATCCCACTGGTGCTTCTATATATCACAAATCACAAATTTGCCTGAGAGGGCATTGTAATCTGCACAACATCCTCTGTCCTTGGGTGCACGCAATGGAAAAGGAAGAACTCCAATGAACAAACAAGGCTGCTGGACCAGACCTGTGCAGGCAGGAGATGATGGGATCTTGAGTAAGTGCTGCAATTGAGTAAACCAGACCATTTGTTATGTGTTGTGTGTACACTCCGACGCCAGGCGGTAGAGTTAGAAGAGAATCCATTCTGGGTTTACCTTGAGCTCCTGATTCATTTTGTCCCGTCTGTCACGTGAGATGAACACAGAATCGCTGCTCGCTGAGCCAGATTTACAGCGTCATTTGCACTCACTGCCATTTCTTTCCCGTCTGGGTTGTGTGTGTGGTGGGGGCGGAGGGGGGGGGCGGGGGATTTCGTGGGGAAGGAAATTCCTATTCAGCGGTTTCCAGGCGGCCGGCGTCCACATCTTCAGCTCAGGTCGTATATCATTGAGGTGATGTAGTGGACAACAGAGAGAGATCAGCTTAACGAGGGAAAATGCCAAAGAAAGCAAATCCTAAACACATGGGACAGCCGGCTCCTCGTCTCCTTTACCTCTCTTTACATATGAACATTTGTTCTGCAAGGATCGCAGCTCAGGGGGGGGGATCAATAATTAATTTAGTTGAGCATTCAACCATCTTAAAGAGTACATACTTAATTTGATTATCAGTGTTTCATTACAGCAATGCGACTCCTATCCTGCTGAATTACTCCCACAGCGTAAGAAGGTCATTCTTTTTCCCTCTGATATCTTTATCTCTGTTTGTTCGTAATATACTCACAGAATATTTTGAATGCAGAAATATTTTGAAACCACAAATATATATGTTTATTTTCATTTGAAAGACAAATTGTGGCTCCGTCGCTGCGAGCTGAACACTCAACAAATGACTGTTGGATGTCCTGACTCCTTGATGGTGGAACGAGCTTTTTTGACATCAGGACAGCAGAAAGTCTACGTGATCCGCCACAAACTAAAAACACATCTTTTCCGACTAAACCTTGAATAAAGAAAGTAGCACTTAAATGATAGCACTTTCTAGTTTTGCTTTCTTGAATAAATTGTACTTTCTTGATTCTTGTTGTTCTAAGTTTGCACTTGAGTGCACTTATCGTAAGTCACTTTGGATGAAAGCATCAGCTAAATAAATAGTAATGTAAAAAAGCGATCTTAAAAGATTAAAATGCTTGTAAACCAGGGGAACACTCATCGTCTAGCAATAACATACAGAGATGAGGATATCAGGCGAAGGAGCACAATCTCTCCTCCAACTAAAGACGCTAAAAGTCTTATTTTTAACATCGCCTTGACTTTCCTCCATTTCACTCAGCTTTATTTTGTCAGGTGACTCCGACGCTGGCGGGTCGGGAAGCACTTCAAAAGTAGCTCCACGCTGCGATACGTGTCTCCTTCTTCTGCTAAGTGCTTCACGCAATAAAATTGGCTTTATTAGATGTTTGTCGCGCGGAGGTGCAATTTGGACTGGATGCTGATCCATTCCCCTCTGAATAAGATTGCTGGTGTGCGCGCGTCACAAACACATCGCAATGAATCCGCATTTAAAGTTATTTTGTCAAATACTGGGAGAGTGCACACGCACCAAAGGAGCAGACGAAATGATGCAGCCATTTTCTGTTTCTTTCCACCTTAGCGCTGGTTCAGTGTTGCCAAAGAACAACTCACAAAGGGAAATGTTTGCCAGCAGGGCCAACAATTCGCACAGTGGAGTGCAGTGTATCATCACTACAGCCAACACACTCTTGGCTCACTAACCCTTGCCAGTTGCCAAGTTTTTTTTCAGAGATACATTCTCCCTTAACAGTGTTTGATTGTGTTTATTTCAAACAGGACGAGGTAAGGCGGAGGTAAAGGGGTTTAAATAGGTAGATGCTACAAACCAGCTCAACTGTTGTTGGATCCTTTAGACAAGCCAGCTACTGATTGGGCCTAAAATCTCTTAAATCATGGTGAACTGCAATGAATGCTGAGTCCAAGATGTACAGAATATGTAGGGTCGTCCCTGAGACTTCAATCTTCCGGTTCAGAGAGTAAATAGTTGGAGGGAATCTTCTGATTGGAATGTGCATCGCACGGATCGTTAATATTCATGATATTCAACTTTGCAACATGAAGTTATCTGGTTTCAAAGCGAAACTAACTTTTGAAAGAATAAATACCACAATCGTCCGCTAACAGATGAGAAGTGTAATTAATTTGCAACTAAACACACGTTTTAGGAGAGGGCTTTAGTGAACTTTCGATTCAACACCCTTTGGTCTTTTGCTCCTCCAGCTGTCGTTGCTTTGGTTTGACCATGGATGTATTAAACTAGATAAAGTGCTGCCACTCAACTTGTCCCAGTGGCCCAGTGTTGCATCGTAAAGAAATCCCCAGCAGCCCAAAAAGTATTTTCTGCCTATCCCAGTATTATAAAAGATGTCTGAAAAACTCCCGAAAGGCACCTGGAACTGGAAACTAAGTCAATTATTGCTCTTTCAATCATTATTAATATTTAATCTATGAAGGTTTTACATTTGTATATTTCCCAGAGCCTAAAGTTTTTTGTGCTCCCCTAGCAATGCTCTTGTGTTGTCGACATGTGGGATTACACAATGTTGTTCATGTAAAAAGACCTTCTTAGAGTTCGGCCTCATGGGCCGGACTTAAGATGGCTAATGATATCACATGTTAAGCAACATAAGCTTCATATCGATCGTTGTAACTGACGATCCTGAATTCGTTTTCTGACTTTCCGGCACCTCTTGAGCCTTGTTGTGCTGCATTTCATTCCTCTGTTCCTGCCCAGTTCAGACTGTAAAGGTCCACAGATGAGGCGGCATACTTTTGCCTGCTGAAGCACTCGTTCACTCTACTCCCAAAACGAAACCTCTCTTGGAACCCCATGAGCCCTACGAGCTGTACACAAGTGCTGAAACAATCAATTTTTACAATTCAATTATCCCTTAGCTAATTGGTCCGGTCTAATGGCGTTCCAAGTATTCTGCTGATGTATAACTTATTCAGTGTTATTAAACATGCACATATAAAGTCCAGCTGTAAGGTACAATATCATGGCATCCTCAGTTTAACGTCTGCACCTCTGGTGAATATTATCAGCGCAGGGCCTTTTAAAATGACACTCAGGTTTGTTGAGCAGGACTGTCCAGTCAGCACAAGTTGGGTCATATAATGAAATAGTTTCTTGCAATGCTCAAACCCACACACAACAGTTCAAGCCTGCACACCTACAGTACACTACACTGACACTGAAGCAAATATGACTTACCCCTATTAATGCACCGGTTGCAGTATGAGTAAACAAGCTTAAACTCTAGAGGCAGTTACGACCATGGAGGCCCTACTTAGGACCCGATCGGGCATCCTGCTCTTTTCTGTCACTTGTGGCTGTTTTGGGTCCGCTTCAGTAACTTCTGTCGTTGTCTTCATTTGTAAGTCTCGTTGGGCTGCTTGCCATAAACCCGATTTATGAATCCTCCGATGGGAGTGAGGTGATAGGGAGTGAATCAGGTCCACAGCAACCTTCTGAAGACACCTGACTTTCCATCCACCGTCATATTTTTGTAAATTCATACCAAAGGCCAAAGCAAATCAGAACGATATTCCAAAACCAGTCGTTGACCTGTCGTTGACCTCCTATTTAGAAACCTCTCTTTTGATGAATGGGCAAACATTCCAATGCGCATTGCTTTTACTTAATGTGGTTAAAGCACTCGTTTGCTCTCTGAATGCACAGCATACAGATGTTCGATGTCTGACTAACAGCACTCCCCTGTGGTAAGTCTGTATTGTTACAGTTTCTCACTCTCCCAATGAGACCGCCGGGACGGTTATCCTGCGCAGGTGTTGCCTTCTTCCGTTCATTTATGTGCCTTTGTGTTTTTTTATTCATGTGTATTGTGTGTATCCTCGATCTTGTACATATCCATGACTGAACCTATAAATACACACGTTTGTGTCAGGTGGATCTATTTATCTGGCAATCTATTGCGACTCTGAAGGGCTCACTACCTCTGCTCATTATCCGAAGATTTCTATGCAAATACATCTCGCCTCTGTGATTTCTACACAAGCTATTTTTACTCGGATGACCACCTGGTTATGTAATATAATCAGTCTGTGCAATCACCAGCTCTCAAAAATAATGATGTTTTCATGCATTCTGTGTGCAAGTCATTTAAGAGATGAGCAATCACCGTGTCGATGGACCGATTTTAGACGTCCCCGGGCTGGAAAATGTAGATTAGTACAATAACAAAAGATGCGCAGGCACTTGTGGAAAGGCAATTCCAAATTATTCATTATAATTTGGGGGTTCACTGTATAATCATTTTGAGGGTTCACTGTTGAGGATGTGTTGTGATTTGAATAGTTTATGAGATAATGTTTCCATTGGTAAAGGACAAATCTCCCATTTCCAGGTTTGAGTGGGTTACACTTGTTTGGAAATATGTGCTCACATGACAACGTGGGGTTTATTGCAAAACTACTTTCTGCGAGCAACTTGTGAATCATTGTGCTCTTGAAGCCCCTTAAGTCTGGTATTGGTCTCGAATATGTCTAAATATTCCTGACTAATATGCAAAATTAGTTGTGTTTTTGCTTAAATTAAACCTGCTATAATTGTAGCTGTTAACACAACACTGATACATCATCACCTTTTAAGTATTGCAAGCCTGCAAGCAAACAGTTCTATTAGACACAGAGCAATATTAACATTTATTTGGTCATTTATTCACAAATGTTTATTTATTTATGTCTCTGGTCACCAAATATATGTAAGTTAATGTTCTCCAGAAGTCCTAAGGGAAATATCTGGCTCTTTAGTTGATAAATGGTCCTCTTCGATCACTTCTTCTCTTAAAAAAAAAAAAGGCTGCCTGTCGGCAATGCTGGTACCAAAACATACAAATAGTTGACTTAAAAAATCTAAACAATGAGCATAAAGAGAACCCCTGTAGCGCTGAGGGAAACTGCATGGTCAGATGATGATGTTGCTGAATCCCCAATGGCACACAGAAATATATAACTGTGATGTCACACAGTTTCCAACAGAGACCCCGCCCACTTTAAACCAGCGAGAAAAGCATGTAAAGCTCTCAAGTGAGGTCTGAGGTCATTTTCTTGATGTTTACATAATTTCTTAAATCCACCTTTTAAAGGCACTTGCATATGAGATACATATCCTTGTGTTACATCAACATTTGCAACAATCTCAGCTCTCTATATCATGAGGCACCAATGTGCTAATGCACAAGTGAAAAGAGATAATATGGCCCTAAAGTTGAAGCATTTTAATGTTGAAATTCTTCCAATCTCTTGTGAAAACATACCTTTATTCATGCGGATGAACTGTTTTTGTGCCTGAAATTGATTTACTAAAGGTTTTAGGTTCACAAAAGCGGTGTAATGTATGAATACAATGGTGGATAAATGTAAATAAATGTTGTCTGTCACTACTTTCTCCAAAATGTGAGAGGGACTGAGATAAGATGGGACTGAGAAATGTAACGGACCCCATAGAGTTAAATACCACAAATGTCGGCCTTTAATAGTGCTAGTATTCTCAAATTTGCCTCTGTTACATATCACAGCTCAGAAGACTCCTCGGTTGAGATATTAAATCACAAGATGGGATTTATAGCACACCATCGTATTTGCAATAAGTGCCAGCCTCCAGCCGCGACCATCAATCCTCAAGTGTTGCCATTCTAGTGACGAAATGACAATCGATGGTATAGTATGTGCAGAAATCTTATCGACATGTGCTTCATTCAGAGAGCCATGTGTACACCTCCCCACACATGCCTCAATGCCCGAGCCACTGATCACCAGATCTGTCATTTATCAATGACAGAGCAAACCTTCCATCCTGAGTTCAGTTTGAGGGGAGATCAGTCACCTCGATGCTGTGATTCTCAGCTGGTGGGTCGCGGGCCTCTGATTCCTGATATCGGGGAGACTCTGGGTTTTTAGGATAATTTAATTAAACAGCCGACTGAATATCAAATTTACAACTGATGGCGCTGCCTGCATGACAGGGAAAAACTTGGGGATCGTGAGGAGAATTCTTGACAAAGCTCCTCAAGACAGTGACTTGTTTAGTATTTGTCATAGTTTCAGTGAGTGTGTTTTCCCGGTTAAAGTTAGGTCCTTTGAGTCTTTTTCAAACTACTTCTGAGTTGTTACTTTTTTGTCTGTGCATGACAGCTGTTCAGCCTGTTTAAAAATGGCTGAAGATTCTGAATTGTTATGCATGTTGTAATACCTCGTGTCCTGAAGATGCACTTTTTGGTTTTTAATTCAAAAGCAGCTTATTGAGTGTAAAAGGTAATAATTCCCTCTCTAGCGTCGCCACCGGCGGGTCATTTTAGCTCATCGTTAAACTTGTTTTTGTGCGTTGGCATACGTATTCTGTACTATCTCAGGTTCAGAGTGCACCATCTTTTCTGTAAATACATTTTGAGACGTTGAGAATGTTCCTGGATTTGGGTCGCGGCTTGTCATTAAGGGGTGATGGTGGGTCCCGGAGCCAGACCAGCTGAGAACCACTGCCTTATTAATGTAACCCCCATGGCAGTGTCGATGGGACAGGACTAGCAGGGGGGGGGTCAATGGTATTAGCGGGGGAAAGGCTCAGTAGAAGGGTGAGGAAGATGGCAAGGATGAAGGGAAAGAGGGGGTGAGAGAAACACAAGGAGAAAAAGGTGAGGGGATGGAGAGGGGAAAGGGGCTAATTGAAGAGAGGAGGGGCTGAAGGCCAAGTCCACAGCTGGCTCACTTGGATTAAACCTGGGACAGCGATAAATATAGTATGACTGGTCATCAGCACATTACCCCCCCCCCCAACCCACCCGAGGACAGTGATGGTAAAGGGGGCATCGACTGCCCGGTGCCTCACACAATGTTACTGGAGCGGCTGATTGAGGATCAACATTACACAAATCCCCAGAGGAGGACAAAGTGAACACAGAAGGTAAGAGGAGATGAAGATGACCTGTAACCTGAAATGAGCAGCGATGGAGTCCATCACTCACCTGATGTGGACATATATTGGTTCTTATATAAGGTGCAATGTTTCGGAGCCGCCTCACGTGCCTGAAGGGTAATATCATGTCCTTGCTGCCTTCGACAGAATTGTGAATTTGACTTACTCGTAATACAAAATGATGAAACGGGCGGGAAAAGTTCAGTTTCACAAAACAAAAGAATGATACGTTTAGTTTATTTTGCACAATTTAATATAATACACAAACATAACAGATGAATAGTATCACAGTGGAGGAAGAGGCAGAAAGTCTGCTGGGCTTATTTGAAATGTCACAATTAAAATGTTACAATATCATTGTTTATTGCATGCTCCCACTTCTTGCATAACTCGGTTATGCATCTCCCGCCAGGACAAATACCTTGTATGTGAAATCATACAAGGCAATAAATGGTTCTGCTTCTGTTTATAGAAAACACAAAGTTAATATGCACAAGATTAGAATACGGGATATTGTAAGATATGATATCAAAAAAAACAATAAAAGGTGAAATGACAATGCATTTTCTTATCCCATAAAACTGCTTGTTCGTGCCATTTTCATTGCTTTGGTATTGGTTACATTTTACTTTCTTCTCATAATGCTGCAGAGCTACTACCCAGCATGCCCCTTCCTTCGAATAAGACCAGGAGCACGACGTTACCAAGGGTCCACAGCAGCGAGTCTACATTATTACTGAAGTTTGGCTGCAGATCTATGATGAAGTTGGGTTAACTTTACTTCTCCATCAACAGGGCAAGAGAGCAAGTGAATGTGTCACACCGCTTGAGATTCATTATCAGCTTTGATTTAGGAGGCAAGTATGGAAATTCTGGACAATTTAAACTAATGGGATTATATGAATACAATATTTCTGTGTTCTATATGTTCAGAACGACGGCTTGCAAACACACACAAGAAAACTAATGGGACCGAGCGACTGTCTCGGTGATAGTTTGCGGGTGGTTGTCAAACTGATGTCAGCTCATATTAATTGTGTTCAGCAGCCGGATAGATGCACAAACAAGATAAATAAAGTCGTTATTATCTCAGGTCAGACTAATCCTAAAACAAATGGGTCCACTTAAGAGTTGTAGATCACATAAAGGCACACAGGTTTTTTTTTAAATTGTGTTTACTGCTATCTATGCTCGCGATGGCGCTGACACTGTCGAAGCGGTTGGAGATTGCTTTGTAATGAGAGCAGCACACCCTCCGATAATACTGACGGAAAGTGAAGCAGGCGCGCAATGATGTTTTAAATACACAATAAGAAGTTTCAGATTATATTAAAAGATGCTCTTTTGTTTGATGTGAAGACCTAAACTTCCCCCACAGTATTGCTGGATCTTGCTGGAAGTTATTTTACTCACACACTAACACTCTAAGTGGCATTGACACTTTGTTCACGTTCATTCCTGCAATTAATTCAAATGGCTCAGACACGGATATCAACATTAGACGGAAATTAAACATTCCAAACACATTTTATTCTCAAAGCTGACCAAGAACAAGAATTCTGGAGTGCAGCATTTAGTTTCCTTGAAATGTTAAAAGAGGAAAACGAACACGTCTGAAGTACATTGGCGCTCACACTTGTGAAGTCGAATGACATGACTGAGTTCATATGCAAAGATAATTAGAGAAACATTGACACCAAAGCATATCTGCAGTCTGTGGGGCGTCTCTGATGATATGAAAAGCTGCAGTGGTGTTCTCTTGAAAGGGTCGGTTCACTGGAACTACTAATAACTAAATATTTCCTCTGTGGTTTGAAGTTATCCGTCTCTGTGATTGCTGCCAACACTCTGTTGTGATCAAGGTGAATAAATGTGTTTGTTTGTGGCCCTTCCGGCATTGAAAAAGTGTTTAAATTACAATTCATTGATTTGTTTTACTTTACCATTTCAAATGCCTGTGTGAACAGGACTTATAGTTTGTCAACGAGAGGGAACTCACAAGCTCAAACTCTAAATGTCCTGCCCAGTACAAATGTTAAGAGAAATATCTACATCGGTAATGGCCTCATAACTCCTGTATCCGTCAGGCTATATAATCAGTACTATTGTCATCACTTTGTATATTTTGATATTAATTGGCAAAAGAGAAGCAGCTTGGAAACTAAAAAAACAAGTATTTTACAGTATTAAGCCCAGCTGTATGAGTATGACTCCTCTGGAAGAGTGTTGAGCTGAGCAAGCAGGAAAAGCTGCTGAGGAGTTCTCACTAAAGGCCAAGTTCAATGTCAGATATCCCACTGTGGGCGAAATACTTCTAGACATATTTAATTTTTTCGACTGTTTATAAAATCATGTGCTTTGGTCTTGTCCACCAGCATTTCTGTTGTGTTATCATCGCTGTGTCTATCGGGTGCATTGCCTCAGAGTCGGCCCGGCATCATAACACCGGCCAACTCAATTCTGATTTCTTCCAGCCTTCTGTTTCGGTTATTGCTACATTTTACATGACATGTTCACTCAGAGGTTTTTAATCTGATAGAGCTGAGAGAACAAAAATAACAGAAGCAGAAGCAGATTCATTAGATTGCTCAACGTCACCACCGTGTGGCCAAATGTAGAGCTGCACATTAATGAGCCCACAACCACAGCTACATGTGTGAAGTCATTGACAGAGTGCATGGTCTGGTCCCAACACACACACAGACACACACATTTCACACAGATGTCTACCTAACCCTCCCCTAACTGCATAATTACACAACTTTAATACACGCAAAACTAATAATTCATCAGAAGATGCTCACACAGGCACACACAGAACAGTAAGTAACAGCTAGAGCAAGAGGTGTGGTATAATATTTTATTCTCATATTTTATGGAATACAAAGCCCCCAACCCCTCCCACCCCAAAAAGTGTGCACATCAGATCTGGTGGAAACTATTGGGACAAGGAAAAGAACAGGCGAGAGACAAAAGGAAGTTGTTTCATGGGCGTTGAAGTGTATGACTTCAATTTAATGTGTTCATATAAAAAGTATACCCTCTCATCATGAATGAACCCTTAAAAAAAAAAAAAAAAGCAGCCATATCGAGCTTGAGTCAGTTGATAAAAGGGCTGCAGCCATGACGGCTGAACAAAAGTGATTAACAAAACACGAGTTTCCTTTTTGTAAAAATAAAACTTCTTTCCATCAATCTTTTCCATTATGACTACAAGGAAGTGTTCAATCATGTGCAACAATAATTTAGCTTTACATGACTGTAGATTCAGTCGCCTTTCCATTCTTTTACAAAATATCTTGCTAAGCTGCACAACAGGAATGAAATATTTCCCAATGTGACTTGGGAGAGAAGCAAAATGATAATTACACGCACAAAAGAAGACAAATAGCGGAAGGGATAAGAAAACAGCCAGCAGGGCTGCAAATGAATGCAACCCTCATATGTACGAGCAGCCAACCTAGGTCCAATATTGTAGGCTTTTCCAAAAACATCTAGTGTGTTTGACAGCTCGTCAAAACGCCCCAGTGAATCTGTACCACTGGAACCATGACGCAGATTCCCATTAACTGGGGGAAAAAATAACTGAAGCACATTTAAGTATTTTCAGAAAAGGTCTGGCCAAAGGTCTTTGCTAATCTCATGACATGTAAAACCAACCAGCTCGAAGACACACTGGGATGGCAAAACCACGGACAAGTATAGTGAATTAAAAATAACATTAGTAACATCACTGCCATTGAATCCATACATTTCAATGAATGACTAAGTCCATTTCAGAAGATTTGGGAACCCCAGAAATGTGTCACACCAATTATAATGACATGTTTTGTTTTAGTTTATTTTCCAAAGAATGAATTGTAATCTTCTCCTGACCACTACACATCAAAACACACCAGAAAACAAGTTAACCCAATACAATACACACAATCCAAGGTTCACAGTCCGAGAAGGTGCTGTTTGAAAAGAGCCTCAGGTCCTCTATGTCCACGAGTTAAAGTGTCCGACTCGGTGAAAGAGCAGTTTCACCTTTTTCAGCAAGAGCAATTCATGAGGTGGACACTGAAAAAAGACATTTTTAAAAAAGAAGAGAAGAAAAGACATGTTCAGGGTAATGGAGCTTCACCTTGTCAGCCACGTCTTATTTGTCTTCTAACAGCTTTTCTCAGTTGCTCTGGTAGGGAGAATAAACAGGCTGTAGCAGCTTGCCGTCCATGTCTATTCCTTTTCTTCAATCTGTATTTCAATCCATCTATCCGTCCATCCATCCCTCCCAGGTCCTCACACCATGTACGAGTTCTGGTTCTTCAGCTTGTCCAGCTCTTTGCTCTGCTGCCTCAGAAACAGGATTCTGTTGTTGAGGAGAAAATAAGTATGTGAATAATGGTTTGCGCAACAATGGAATTCCCCTACTGATAAAATGGGCCCCTAATTCACACAAGGGCATACAGAGACCGATAAATCAGATCAATCAGCTGGTAACAGGCCTTGACTGTCACGTTTAGGTAGAGGGTTGATCGCTCACAGTGGGAGGCGTTTTATGTAGATTACAAATCACTTAGTTTATACTTCCTGGCTCTAACTTTTTATCTGTACAAAAACCCCAAAATAGGTGCAGTATTTGGGACTCCACGAGTAATTACTCAGGCTGTATCGAATAGTTTGACGCTTCATTCACAACGTTGACATCCAAATTATCATCATTTATAACACAGAAATCTTGCGTGCAATATTCCTTTACCGTCACTCACACACAGGTACTGTGTCCTCATCGCTGTAAACGTCTCAGTCCACAAGTCAAGATTTACTCAAACACGATGGATGTGATATTTTGTCTTACAAACATTTTTTAAACAAAATTTTGACCGCAGTCGAAAACGGTTTTAAGCATGCACTTTGTATTAACAAGAACCGCATCATAAATGACATTTTTATAACCACAACAACACAAACTCAGACACACACTAGTATGTTGTAACAAGTCCAAAAAACAATGTACTGAAGCATTAGAAAGCATGAAAAAAAGAGTTTTGCAAACTGGCGCTGCATAATTGAATATGCTCCCTTATCATGGAAAAACAATATGAATGTGTCATGTGAATGTCCTCATCAGCTAACGTGGATGAACATGTAGCAGTCGCCTCACCTCTGTTCCCTCAGTGTGGCTTGAATTTCGCACACTCGGACCAGGGAGCGGAGGTTTTTCATCTCTGTGCAGATCTCAGACATGTACAAGCTGCCCATGTTGTGGATGTCCTCCCGCAACCGAGCCGCCTGACGGAGAGGGACGAGTGCTTATTGTCAAGTCATGAGTATAGATTTTCAAAAATCAAACAAACATCAACATTTCAACAAGACTTTATATAAACACTGGCTCTCTGATTTGGAATTTATCAAAACGCATCGAGCCGAAGGAAATAAAGGTTCCACAGAAGAATGACCATCACAATGACCACTTACTTGTCTTTTTAAAGCTTTCAACTACAACTTCCTCTGAGAATGAGCCTGTCAAAAGACTTTAATGTCTATATTTGGGGGCCGGCAGCCCAATGAAGCCGCTATAATTCAGTAGCGCCGTAATGACGCTAATGCTAGAAAATGCAGTGGTAACTAATGTGTAACACTCTGAGCACAGATCTCCGACATGCGGAAATCTCTGTGGTGGACAATACCTGTTTCTCGGTGTTCTCTGAAGGCCATCCTTGGATATGTCTGATGAGGCTCTCATCAAAATGAGTCGACAGGGCGGGGGTGAAGGAGCCGGGGGTTTCGGCCTGGGTTTGGCTGGTGCTGCCGGAGGGGACGTGGGCCGACGCAGCACCAGATGCGTTTGATCCCGTGCACAGCATCTCTTGGCTGATGGAGGGAGACAAAGGATTACCGAGGTGTAGACGGTATAAATAAAATCCATAATGATGGAATTCTGCCGTTTGGGCATATGAGACATGGATACTACGGATAATTCAGTCCATGGCATTTCTTTCTACCCATTTATTACCACAGAATATCTCAAACACAGCTCATCATATTTAGATTGAATTTGGGTGAATAACAAACCTTACCAACATATTGAACAATGTCATGAGAAGCCCAAGTGAGGTTGTATAATAGGTAAAAGAACATAACATACTTCTGATTCAGAGAACTATACCGTTATAAGTAGTGAAAGCATAAAAAATGTATATATAATAAATTGTAAAAGTATGTGTTCCACACTGCAAGACATCTTTGGAACAACTTTCTACTAAACAAATAGTCCCTTTGAAACGTGACCTATGCTGCGTTTGTAATGTGTTTTTTGGAATTCAGATGTGAAATTTTATATTAGTTTTCTTTAACGCCAAGCAATTTATCGTCACAAACAAAATAATGTTTTCTACCTTCTCTGCTGGAGAGTTCTGGGGTCCTCTGGGCGCTTCTCTACAGTCTGAGAGGGGGGGGCCGATCCTTGTTTACCTGAAGACATGCTGCCCTGGAGATGGAAGAACAGACAGCAAGAGACAGATAAATATGAATGAAAAGAAAAAGAGGCGAACCAGCAAGAAAAGATGTTAGTCATAACAAAGTGAAGAAAGTAAGCGCAAGTCATGAGAAAGGGAAAAGTTCTCAATTCCTCAATTTGGACTTTTCAGTTACTGTTGGTCCTGCAACTCACTCTTGTTTGTGAAGATGTGACGCTGCCAGGGTGCACACCCAGAAGTGATTTCTGGTTGCTCTGTGGCGTGCCGTTCCGCGGTGAGACGTACGGCCGCGGTGATGATGCATCAGATGTCAGGGAGACGGGCGACTGACTGGAGTGCTGGGCTAAAGAGGGAGAAGAGGTTTATTACTATGCCTTTTTTTGTTTTAATCATCTTACACAAATGCAGAATGTTAGCCATGACAAATAAATACCAAGAAATGTAAAACCCAACCTGCAGTAATTATGCAGTAATTGCCTTGCTTGGAGTGAAGAATAGCACACAAGTTGAGCAACAAAGATGCCACAATTCTGACAACAAGAAGCATTTTAGAAGGATAGTCATAATATGGTTTTCAGCTCAGACTTGTGTCAACTTTGTCTGGCACACTGGTTGTGATTGCTATTCAACACACCCTCTGTTCCAACAGAAGGGGCTCATTGGAATACATAGTAGGACATCTTTTGTTTTTCCACATTGCCAAAGTCACTCTGAAAAAACCCTTAAGGCATGCACGCGGTTCACACGCATAAAATGAAAAACTTCATTGAGTGAAGGTCAACAACAGATTGCAATTGGGTTGCATTTAAACATTACATTTGCAGGAACAGGGATACAAAAAAAAAAGTTTGTGTAGCAGATAGCGTGAAACAGCGAGGCGGCTGTACCTTGATTGGAGTGCTGAGCAGCTGAGAGCAGAGCAGTGATGTTGAAAGCAGGTCCAGCAGTGAGGAGCTTATGAAGCACAGACCGCAAGGAAGCTTGGGTGACAGCAGCTGCCAAGACTGGAGGGAGGAAAGAGGAAATGTACGCACACATACATATGCGTACAGGTGAGTGAGCAAGGACACACAACAGGTGAGTGCACAAACACGCACAGTTAAGTTAGTAAACTTTTGTTTTTATCCATGGTAAGATTCATCTTTTTACAGACACAAACTGTCTGCGGTCGTGTCTGGAAAAAGACAAAAAGACCCAAAACGCTTTCACACTAGTCCTGTTACGCTACATTACTCGCGACTCAGCAACATTCTACAAGTTATTTCCAATGGAAGCCATTACAAATCAAAGTTGAGCTGGTCTCCGATGACGTGGTGAAGCGTCAAACAATCAGAGCGTTTTATTTCAACAAAATAGACACTATGGAAGACACTATGGAAGCCGCGTTAAAGGGACACTTTGTGTTCCTCTGATCATGTGATCACTCACCCTCGTTGAGTTTAGCCATGTCCATACTGCCGTTGTTCATCTGCAGAGCAGCCTGCAGCGCCGGGAGGAGCTGATGCAGAAGGGCTGGGTCCTGCAGCAGTGCTGGTGACGGGGACTGGACAGACTGGGGCACCTGCCCCGAAGATGAGGAAGAGGAGGAGGACATGGTGGAGGGGGTGGAACCTAAAGCACCAGGAGCAGAGTTCAGGCTCTGAGAAGAAGAGGAAGAGGAGGAATGGCCGGAGTTGGATGCTGTGGACTGGTCCCCTGATGTGGTCTCTGTGGAGACGAGCAGAGCAGGAGAGAAAGACATCACTTAACACGATATTTGTTAGGGGAAATGTGTGCACCAGATCAACTTAGTAAATTATGAATAGAAAAACAAACAAACCTGTCTGTATATGAAATATTTCTCCAGAAAAGTGATCAACAGAAGACGCTAGCCACAATACTGGACAAGACGCCCATTTAAAAACTTGGACCGCATCGCTTCGGTTTTATAATTCTGCCATACTTACTTGTTGAGGCTTTGTCCTGCAAGGCCTCTTGTTGTCTGTAGTCCATGTCCCTGGGGAAACTATTTGCCGGCATCTTGACTGGGTCTTTCTGTCGTTGTTCCCTGAATCAAATTAAGCAGAACGCACCCGTGACAATGTGCAGGATGCAGGTTTGCGGTTAGACTCTGTATCCTAAACTAGTGATATTCCTCAAAGACTGGTGTGCTGCATGATCTAATGCATGACTCTGCATGAGAATGAGCAACTCGATTACCATTTCAGGTTAAATATTGAATTGTCCCTCAGTGTGCGTGTGTGCTAATGTAATTTTAAGAGGGCTTGCCTCTCCAACAGGTCCTTGGGTTTCTCCCACTGGGAGACCTCAGTTCTACAGTTGTAGTAGTACTTCTTCCCAGAGGAGCTGATGTGTTCTGTCCAGTCATCTGCTGGCTCCTGGTGCTGAGAGACAAGACATGCAACGTTTTTAAGACCAAAGTCTACATACACTAGAAGACTTTTAAAAGACTAAAAGTATTCTATCACAGACTGTTATTAGGGGTTAACCTCAACCCCCTTTTGAGATTTAAAAGTGAAAAAAATGTTGAACAATAAAGCAGAAACAGAGGCAGCTTTTGGGCACAGCTGACCTTGTGTGTGCAGTTTGACAACTTCCCGATTGTTCACACTTAAGGACTTAATGTCTAAAAATCAACTGGCAACCAATTTAGGGACATATTCAAATCAACAGGGAAAATCAAGGCATACATTCAAATATATTAAATTCTCAGTGATTCCCATACATGCTCCTCAAAGTAATAGCAGTGACCGGCTCTTCTGCTAAAAGCGCGGGGCCTCTCTCCCTCCTCTTTAGTTTTAGCCTGGCAGGCAGGATGATGTCCCTCTTCACAGGAATGGACGTTAATATAATATAATATACACATCACAGTGTGATAAAGGTATGGAGAGACTGCCCCTATCGAATGTTACAAAATCCCAGTCATTGACATACACCATCTGCATAGTAACCTTTGGTTAACATGTTTGGTTTGTATCTCAAAACGAGCAAAAGACTGACTTAAGACAGCTCGACCAACCTCACACCAAACAATCAAGATCACAGGAGCTGGCCACAACTCATGATTTTATTCCAATGTTGGAAATGTGTTTGTGACAGTAAAATTGCTGGAAAACTTGTTTAGTGCAAGACAGGCAGAGGAGATGTTATGAAAAGCTGAAGGGTTGAAAAGAGCAAGCTGACAGCAGACTTTATATTCTCTGCAATGGAGTAAATCATTACAACAATTCCAGGAAGACAATGTACTTTGCCTCATCCCGCTTTTCCCATTTGCACTAATTTCAAAAGTGACTTTTGCAGATGAGACTCGATCAACAAATAATAATAATAAAATAAATATATATATATATATATATATATATATATATATATATATATATATATATATATATATATATATACATACATACACACACACACACACACACACACACACACACACACACATCAAATAATAATAATTAAATATCGTAATGAGAAAGTCTAAAATGAAATAAGACCTTTTATTCTATGAAGCCAGTCTGTTACGAAAATATGATTTACAGTTGTACATGCATCGTTGTTGAGACAAAAAATAATTCTGCACAGCGAGAGAGAAGCTTCTGCGTAATGACCCAAAAACCATGTTCAAAGTAGTGTGACAGAAATTTGTATAGGAAATGCAAAGGGTATATCATCAGATAACACTGGACCACGTCTTACCCTGTCTGCAGGCTTGCTCTGAGTCGCATGCGAGTCGGAGCCATGGTGGGTGCTGTTGTGAGAGTTCTCCTGAGGAGAGCTGCTGGTCCCTGAAACAAATCCACTCATCAAGTCACAGAGGGCACTCAATGTTCTGCAGAGGACTGAATCTCAGTAACAGCTGGAACTTTCAAATAAGAAACACACTGAGATTGTTTTAGGTGCATTTGTCACATTCATACAACAGTAATAGCTGTATCTGATCTGATGGCAGTGAGATGACAAAATAAAGTAAAGCTTCACGCAAGTGAAAGATGAACAGAGCCGGGCTTACCATTTTTTCCTCTAACTGCATGAGAGGTTTTTGCCTTGCCATGCCCTGTGCCGTCTCCATGTCTGCTGACAGGACTTTCGTCTGAGCGTCGCAGCATCTTGAAAGGGGGTGTGGGGTCTGATGAGCCATCGCGCACCTTGTCATAGCGGTGAAGGCTACTGGACTGGCTCTTTGGCTGAGATTTATGGGTCTAGATTGAATAAAGTATGGCAGAAAGACTTGTTGGAATGGGTAGTTTGGTTCATCTTTCCCATATTTTATTAGAATAATTATTTGTGTGAAATGTGTATTGTGTGCATCTGTAATAAATATTAAAATTCGAGTGGAGAGACAAGGTTCTTTGACTTTCAGTGTTTCCTGAACGTAGCCTATAGGAAGTCATTGGTTGTAAAGTTAATAGGCTGAAGATCTACACAGGTGTAAAAAAAAGTATCTTGACAAGGTTGATGCTTCATTAACAAAACACCCATTTAAGAGCAACATTCAAACTGCCACAGCAGTCACACAGCTTCAAGAGATAGTTTTATAAAAGGAGTATGTTTAGTATGTAAAGAGTATTATTAATAAAATAGTCAACTGTTGATGTTTTGATTTATATTGTTAAACTGTATTATTAAGTGACAGTATGAGTGGGAGATTAACTGGAGGAGTAAAGGACCCCTGACTCAAACCATACATTTGGATACATGTCAGGCTTGAGCAGGGTCGCTGCATCTCCATCATAACTACAATAATGTTTCAATTCATCACTCTCATAAAGAATACTACATCTTGATTGGCTATGTGAGTGGAGAATAATGACAGGTGACTGTTAACAAATACGTCTGGCATACCTGATAGGATTGTGAATCCCTTCTGTCGTTGCACCTGTGAAAACACATAGAACAAACAATATAGTCAGGCAGTTTTCATTTTAACGGTTTTTATTACTATAGCAACGCACTTTATGGGATATAACGTTATTTAACTGCTGATAAATAGCTGCCGTTAGCTAGGTTAGCTTAATTTGCCACCTTAGCAACAGCTGTTTGTCCATTATGTCTCAGGTAGAAAATAACATTTCGTGTTAAAATTGCATCGAACATACTGTGGCATGTGCCCTAACTTTATCCATCACCGCGTTAGTTAGCTAACATCTAGTCCAGTTAGTTACTAGATAAGCTAAAGGAAATATCCGGAACCTGCTAGCTCTTAGCACTGATAGCTAACCTTAACAGATAACGTCTCGAACAAACCCAAGTACCTATTCCACATCAACAACACATAAACCCTACGAATAACTTTAAAAAGATTGTGGTTTGTGCTTGAATTACCCATCGCTGACTCTTGTTGGTTTCCTTGCATACATCACCATCAAGGCCGTGGTGATGTGTGTGTGTGTGAGGGGGAACCGTGGCCTGCTGTCTAGCTGCTCTCACAGTTCGCTTTTCTTCGGCTTCCTGATGTTTGGGTTCAATCTACTCTACCCAACAGATACCTACAAGCCGCGCGCCGAGCACCAGCACTGCATAGCGGGTGGTCTTTATCACAAACCACCCTCAGTGCATCGTCTGACATGTAGTTACGGGTATACGCTCAGCTCGGACGATGTTGCTCAGCAAAAAGCAGCGGAGTCAGGAGGAAACGGCGCAGACGAACTCCTCGGTGATGTTTAGCTGAAAAACAAGAGGTTCCGGTTGTATATTTCAAAATAAAAGGATTATCGAGTATACTACAAGCTTCTACCTCATTGAGGAAAGTAATTATACAATCAGTGTGCTCCTTAGTGTCCCCTTTTTATTTATTTATTTTATTTCTGACTTTTATTATCTGCGGTTGCCCCACTAGAATTTTGGAAAAATGTGTTTTGGCATTTCTTATTAATCAAAATGCCTTATTAAGTAATCAAAATGACCACGATGTAAAATAATTACATTAGGTGTACTGTAATTGCATTTGTCATTTCACACGAACCTATGAAGAGCTGTAATGTTAAACTAAAAACAGACCAACAAAAAGACAAGTAGTCATTAAACGGGAAGGGAAATACAAATAAATAAATACAGAAAAAAGATGTATTTATCTATCTAGATAGATTATACAATTACATGCTAATCATTACAAGACGGGAAACTTCCTTGTATGCAGATTCCATTTAACAAGTCACATTTTGGGGTAATGTAATGTAAAGTTGGCAGCCGGACTTATTACAAAAATGTGTGTAATTGTTGGTATATAGTAAATAATTTCATGTTAGCCTGACAAAGCAGAACAAAAACCCTACACGACCACTAACTAATGTGACATTTGTTTTCACATTATGAGTTGTAAGTCTGCGCTCTTATTTTGAAGTCCCTGTTACCGACAAAGCCGTGAGTCACGTGACACGTCATCTCCGTTCACTTCACTTTTTTATTTTACAGCAATGGCGGATCATGGTGCCTCTGTGCCCGGAAGTTAGCGGCAAATATTAGCAGCGGCGTATGAATCCCACTGCTCTTCTTGGCAAGACCCGCCCTGCGAGGCATTCAAGCGTTGTGATTGTTTTTGTTATTACGTGCACGGATTAAAATTCTCAGGACATATCTTTTTCAAATACGCTTAAAGTAAGATTTTAAAATGGCACACTGTTTTTTCTTGGTGTCTGTGACGAGGTTAAATACTTATATTTCCCTTCTATTCTATTTGACTCACTTTAACGAGTGCAAAGTCTTCAATTAAAACATCAAATGTGCATCCCTGGTGTGCATTGTTGAATCACAAAGTGGTACAGATCAGCTGTCTGTGCATCAAAGATCATGGAACTCACCTTAAATGAGAATGGTTTATATACATTTGAAAACCACCTGTAACACCAAAACTTAGTTAAACTCCACGCTGACAAGAGGCAAACCTATATTTCTAACTGGCATGCTTAAAACAAAAATCATCAACTCAAGCATTGTACAAGGAATTGAATGTAACCACAAATTATAGTTAGGATGAAAACCCAGCTGAAACTCATTTATTCAAGCCTAAATTGTTTGATGAAAAGTAACCAAAATATGTCCTTTATCAACAAATCCTGATTCACTTACAATTATTTTTTTTCAAGATCATTGCTATCAATATTATTTATTTAGTTACATGTGTATTTCACGATAATTGAGTAAAACAATGCTTGAAAGGGAATTCAACTTTATTCTTTTATTTAACATCACATTTAGAACAGGATAATTGCAACGGCAAACTGGAAAAGGAACAGCAGAGCAACCATATGCTATTAAACATAATCAGAAGGGTCCGCGGAAGAATGAGCAGCCTTCAGTTGTGAGGTTTGTGGAAAAAGATTTACACAACAGGGGAACCTAAAGACACAAGAGATTCCACACAAGAGAATCCACACAGGAGAGAAACCATTGAGTTTCAATGTTTGTGAGTAAAGAACATCAGGCTGCACTCCAAATCAGCCTGAGGAAAAGCATAAGGGGCAGCAAAAGGGATGAGGATGAGCAGGTGGGAAATCCAGAAGTAAAAAGAGGAGCAGCGAAAGCAACATAAGGAATGGCAAACAGAAAAAGGAACAGCAGAGCAAGCATATGCTAAACATGAAAATCAAAAGGTCCATGTACACAAAAAAAAGCTCTCAGTTGTCAGGTTTGTGGAAAAAAAAATGTACACAACGGGAATCTAAGGACACAAGACAATCCACACAGGAGGGAAACCATTTAGTTTCGATGTTTGTGGGAAAAGAACATCAGGATGCGCTGGGTCGTCGGGAAGCATCTCGACAGAGCGCTCAGTGGCTGAGGAAGAAAACGTGTATTAGAAAAAGTCACATCCTCTTCCATGAAACTGACTTCAACCAGAGGCGTAAACCTTTTAACCCTCATTTGCACAACACAATTCCACAATGTTGACTTGTTTTTGAGGTCACAGAGGAAACTGTTTTTTAAAAGAGGATGTCACTGCCTCATAGGCTTCCTTTTGGGATACGCCGAGAAATTCACTGAACTCTGTCCGAAAGTGTAAATGCTTAAACGTGGGTACCTGAATTAAGTGACTAACTATTCTTCATCACTTGATAAGAAAATACCAGATGAACTGGCAAAGTATATCTCAATGTTATGACACAGCCAACATGTCAAGAAAGCTCCAGGAGACGACTAGTTTAGGTCCACTTTAGTTCACTTAATCTCCTTAATTCAAGGTCATAACGATATTAATTCATAAATGTGAATTGAAAAAGGACCATACCGCAAGTGTACAAGTGTTAACACATGTCTTGTCAAAATAGTGTATAATTGTACTGTATAATTATTTTACACAAAAATCATTCTATTCAACAGTTAACAATAACATACTGATTTTATACCAATTTGATTGTGTAAGAAAAAAGTATAAACAAATTTGACATGAAATGAAAGGATTTTCTACCTGAAAAGTTAGACTTTGGTCAGCAGGTGCTCCTCTGCGAGGTCCTCTCTCAGCAGGTTGGTTTTGCTGATCAGGGTATCAAAGGTTTCAGCTTTGCAGCAGAAAAAGTTTCACAGGTTAACTTGTCAATTTCAAGTGCAAATGAATGATTTAGAGAATCTAGATTCTTTATATAACCTATTAGAACGCCAGTGTTCTGTTTCCATACTTTTTACTGTGTGACAACCCTCCTACTCCCATACTCTAGGTGTACCTGTTGCTTTTGGTGTCAGGTGCTGGTTGGAGCATCGTCAGCTGGATGAGCCACACCTGAGCTTGTGTGGCCTTAAGGACCTTCTTCATTTGGCCGCCTTTCTCGTTGAGGGAGGAGATCCATTATGTTGCTGGTATGACACAGTTTCTTTGTGCACACTGCCACACATCTGTCCATACATGCATTCACGACCGACCATTGATGCCTCCACTTTACATGGTGTGACTTTTGTTAAAAACAAATGGCTTTTTGTGAGCAGCTGGCTCGTTTGTCTCCCTGTTTGTTGCAATTAGTATACCCCTGAAATAGGGGAATAAAAGACCACAAGAGTGAGAATAGTCATTTTATCAGCAAGGACTTTACTGAAGTCTTCTTTTACACAAACAATAACATAGGATGAGATCAACAGGAGAGTAGATGGGGCCGATCACACCAGACGCGACTGGCGCTTGAAAACTTAAGTTTATTTAAAAAATGGATTCAAGCGGACGTCGCGCTCTTGCCCATGCTGTGTTGTGGCATGAGGAGGAAGAAGTCCCTGCAAAAGCAAAGTACGGTGAATACCACCATCTATTCCGCGGATTGTGTCTCGATGACTAGTGTTTTCAGTTGTACTTTCGGCTAAGCAGGAGTCAGTTTGAGCGTCTTCTGAGCAGTAGAGTAGTGTTTCGATCTATAATTTTAAAGCTCTTCGTAATTAAATACCGCTCATATTAGTGCCTCGTCGGAGCCACTAATTAGTATATTAGTATTCTTTCGAATTCCCCGCTGTTCATACTACACGGAAAAAAGGAATAAAGCCCGCCTCCTGCTTAATCCGATTGGCTGCCTTGGCCGAGCGTGAAGGTGATGAGCTGTGCGACTCCGCGCCTTGCACTTGAAAGTTGAGAATATTTTGACTTTTATGCGCGCCGAAAAAACGCTACAAAAACGCGACTTGCAGCGTTAAAAAGGCGCACATAAAAGGTGCGCCGTACCATAGGAAAAGAATGGTTTTGCTAGCGGCGTGTTTTTGGGAGTCGCATCAGGTATGATTAGCCCCTTATTCTAGTTTTACCCACAGTACTTGACTTAGATGGTACATTACCTACAGTACATTTAACTACAGTATTTAAAATATTACCTGCAATGGTTATCATTCCTAATATATTTATACATGTGTCTATATATTCTTAAACCCAAAAAACGGAATCTATCAAATTAATCCTTTCACAAAATGGCGCCTACACTTGACAGCTAGCTACAATTACACCGTCAACAGGGAGGAACTCGTGTGCTTAGCGTTACACACGCACTTCAATATTCACGGCAAAACACAACTCTAAAGTAACCAAAAATAGACAACATTCTTAGGAAACATCTTATATCAAACCAACACGTTAACTTCATTAAATAACATACCTGGGAAAGGGGATAAATTATCACAAGAGTGATAATGCGGTTCTCAGAAAACCGCTTCGGTATGTGGGCGGAGACTAAAGCAATCGATCTCAGAATCTAGATCAAGACCACTCTGTAGATCAGTGACATCCATCCCATACGCTTGTTATTTTTAAATGATCTTTTTTAACATATTTCAACATAAACATATTTTTTCAGCAAATATCTAAATTATATTTGTGTAGACTTCTATACAACCAGAGGAGTCGTCCACTGGTGGTCAGAGAGAGAATGCAGCTTTCACACATGAAGCACAGACTTCAATACAATCAGAGGAGTCGCCCCCTGACTTTTTAACGCAAACTACATAGATTTCATATTTACAGATCTCACAGGTCTTAGTGCATCTCCCAGCACACCAATGAAGCCACACTGCCACCCAACAATGCCAACATGTGAATAAGTATCTAAGGAAGAAAGGAAGTCTATTTGTGAAAAACAATTAAATTATAAAAATAGATGTAACTTTTAATTCTAAACAAGTTCACAAGGCTTTGTGAATGTCGCGTTTTAAACGCGTCACACGTCTTAAGGTGGAATTTCTGCAGATTTTGAATACAGGCTTCACCCAGTCAGAGCATGTTTAGGCATAAAGCTTCTAACTTTTCCATTTTTGAACCGAACAACACAGTTTTTTTGACTAAAATCGTTTTGAACAGGCCAAAGCTTTGTTTTATTGTGAATTTTATTGCAGATTCTGGTTCTTTAGGTCATTATCTTTCCAAAGAGGGGTGTTTCAACTCTGTAGGTTGTTAAGGCCTTTTAACGTGGGGGCGAAAACAGCCCGAAAACGCGTTGTCGCGAAAAAAAACCAACAAATAGGTCATGCTAGGTGTTTATAGTAATGTTTCAAATTGAGTAAATATATTTTTTTCACAAGAAACTTCTGAAAAAAATGATATAAAATAACACAAGAATTAGAACTCATTTAGGGTTCATATCACTACTTGAACACAGACCTGCTAAATTCTCTAAGCACATGCCCCCTACGGGGCACTTTGGGGCTTAAAAGTTAACTGACATTAACACCCTTCATTCATGGCCTCTCACATACTGCAACCCTGTCTCATACAAATGAAGTGTCCATAAAACTGAACTGCACTCTTAATTTCCTTTTGAGGGAAACCCTTAGTTGCAGTTTTAAACAGTTTGAAGCACGTGGTCAATGTCGGAAATGAAAACCAAACTATATAAAACATGCTACAAAACACATTTTATTGGTTAAGTGAAAGAACATAATGGCTACAAAATTGAAACGAAACAAAAATGCAACAAAAGTACTTTGTTCACACTGGACACAAACATGCAGCAATCTCCTGGGTTAAAGCCCAGTGCTTTTTGACCCATCCACCACCCCGACCTTGGACATCTGAGGACTCATTTGAAACTTATTTGTGATACGTCAAAAGCAAATGCCATCCAGAACAAAATGTGTTTCCCTCGAAACTTAATTTAGGATTCAGTTTCGTTGTCCTTTTTATGACACCTTTCCCTGAATAACTGGACCCGTAATCCTTTAGTTTTGGACAATTTTGACCTTTGATGGTTGCAACCATCCCACTTGGGCCACGATTTCCTGGGAAGCAGCATTCTTGCTTTGAGTTAATCGAGAAGAGCGTCGCCTCTCTTATATTTGTTAGTTTAGCTTATGGAGCAGGAGGAAACTGCGAGCCTGAATCTGTCCCAGGCAGCTGTCGGTAGACTCCATTAGGTCACTGGGCTCAGCCAAGGAATAGTCGAAGCACTCAAACTCCCGTAAAAACCTCAGCATTTCATTTTTCCACTTCTTTTGTTTTTTTTATACGGATTAAACCAGAACACTACGGTAATGTATCACAAAAGAGAAGTCCAAGTGTGAAATAAAAATAAAATGACAATCAAATAAAAGGTTACTGAAAGGATGTAACCGCTGACCTCAGCTTTAATTACATCTGTGTGACACATGTGGAAAGTGAACGCCCCATGCTCTTTGATTGCTGTATTGATGGCCCGCCGGCTTGATTTAGGTCAGACTGAACACATATCGAATGAACAAGCGACAGCTTCTTTGACAACCTGACCAGACAAACACAATACAACCGCTCTCGACAAGTCTATGTTCAAATGTTGCTCATACTCATGAGGCACGAAGCGGTACGGCCTGCCTTTAAACTGGGCCTTATGGAATGCAATGTGTCTGGTGAGTAAAACACTAATATCTCTGTCGTTATGGTTTTGTGCTTCTCTAGATACTTCTCTAACAATATTTATTTAGCAATTGTATTATCTGACAAGTGCATTTCTGTTAACCAATTCTCTTGCTGTGTGATTTAATTTTGCATATTTGCATATATTTTCTGTAATTTATAAAAAAAATATGGTCTGAGAGAGTACAAATCTGTTTATTTGATGCAGAGCGCATTCATAATTTATTGTGTCGTACCATAGTTATGTTCTCATCTTTTGCTTGATGTAATTTTCAGTGAGTAATACTGGTCACTCTTTCGTGCAGACGTGTTAAGTTTAATGAAATGAAGAAAAAGAACCCTGAATATAACTGATTTAATAGTTTACCAATTTAGCTGTATGGAAAGTGGAAACAGTGTTTTAACGTAATGTTGAAATATCTCATACCAGCAATAGGGGGCGGTAATATCTCAGAAGAAGCAACTTTTACACATCCTGTAAAGAAAATACATTTCCTTTCCTTTCTCTCATAATTTCCCCCCATGATTTGTCATGCTGTGGTCTCCATTTGCCTGTAAAAACAAGAAATTACAGAAGAAGTTACAAAATAATATATATCAAGGGTTTCAATATTTTGAATCTTGATCTTCTCTGTTCTCAGAGTGAGGAGGATGCTAAGCCGGACAGAACACAGAGGTACATCCAATGTGTAGGTCAACAGGTTATATGAACATGATCGGCAAGGAGTATGCAATTTGAGCACATAAGGTTTCTTTTTTTTTTTTTACCTACCTTATAGATAACATATCTGTAATACAGGAAAATAAAGCAATGATCCCCGTAACTGTCATGATATGAGTTTTCTGTTTCACCGTTATATTTTGTAGTGTGTCCTCTGTGTCTCTGCACTTCCTGATTGTGTATTCCCTTCACCTGTGCCGCCCTCATTGTTTCCACCTGTGTCTCGTTAACTCCCTCTTGTATTTAAACCCTGTTTATCTCCTGTCTCCTTGTCGGTTCGTACTGTGTGTCCCCGGTGTGTTTCCGCGTGTCCGCTGTTTGTGCCGCTGTTGGATTAAGTGTTTCTTGGAAGCCTGCATTTTTGATTAAATTTGCTTTTCTTTGAACTGTTTCTGCAGCGTCTGGGTCCTTCAATTCATCCCTTAACCATAATAGTGAATCTTTTAAAGGCTTCCTTTTAGGATTTTATTTTGTTTGTTCATCACACCCTCCATTTAACCTTTGATTTATATCTTTGGGTTATTTACCTCACCTTAAAAACAAGCTCGGAGTTAGTAACACGTGCAGGTGTTGTACATGCAGTCAGGTCCATAAATATTTGGACGATGACAAATTTTGCCAATTTACACAACTGCAATGGATTTTAAATATCAATGAACACCAGTGGCCCAGTTCCCATGCCATAAAACTGCCTCCACCACGTTAAGATGTTGTGGCTTGATCAGGATTTCCTTTCCTTCTCTACACTTTTCTCCTCACATCAATCTGGCCTTCCTGTTCTCCAGTGTTCCAGTGGTTTGCACCTTGTTGTAAACCTTCAGTATTCAGACTCATGAAGGCATCTCTTGAGTGAAGACTTTGACAAAGACACACCTCCCTCCTCCAGAGTCCTCTTGACCTCAGTCTTCATGTTATGAGGGGTTTCTCTTCGCCAAGGAAAGAACTCTGCTGCTTCTACTTTACATGTCTCCCGTGGTGTTCTGGCCTTTTGGTGTTGGTGAGCTTGCCAGTACATTCTTTGTTTTTAGGAATGTACCAAACGGTTGATTTGGTCGATCCTGATGTTTCTGCTATCTGGCTGATAGTTTGTCAGCCTTTTAAAAGCCTCCTTCACTTGCATTGACACCTCTCTGGTCCTCATGCTGAGAGTTCCCTGGAACCCGCTGCCAGATGCAAACTCAACATATTTAATTGTCTCCAGACCTTTTTATTTGCTCAATTTGTCATGAAATACTGAGGGAACACACCACACCTGGCTTTTGAGCCTCTGAAAATGTGGAGGACTGTTTAAAATTGGTTGTAATTCCTAAAGGTTAATGCGATAGTTTTGTTATATCCGTTGAATTAAAGCTGAACTTCTACACTTTAACCTGCGTAATTTAATATCCATTGCAGTCTTGTAAATAGGCAAAAATTGAACAATTGTATCACCGTTCAAATACTTGTGTGTGTGTGTGTGTGTGTGTGTGTGTGTGTGTGTGTGTGTGTGTGTGTGTGTGTGTGTGTGTGTGTGTGTGTGTGTGTGTGTGTGTGTGTGTGTGTGTGTGTTGGGGCTCTTCTCCTGCAGGTGTGTGCAGGTTGCTTTCTTCAGTGATGTCTGGAACAGAGTCTCATACCGACAGAGAGGAGGACTACAGGTTCCTCCACAGCATGCTGATGGAGAAGAAGCTTCATCTGCTCTTTAAGGTGAAGACACGTTTGTGCTACAGTGAGCTGTGCTCGATTACTTCTAGTACATCTTCAAACTGGTTTTAGAAGCAAAATACAGAATGTATTAATTTAGGATACCAGGGTAAAAATACTGTAAATAAATGGTCATACAAATGAAAGGGTTACTTAAGCACAATCTTCTAGAATTGTCAGCTAAATTATAACTAAATAATCCAAATATTAGTAGAATACCATACATGTTCTACAGGACAAATGGCTGCTGTCTGTGTTACTGATTTGATAAATTATTCAATTATTATAAATTATTATTATTACTAATGCATTAGTTTGTAAGTGGCATTTAAATCATAAAGGTTTCCTGGATTTTAATTACTGGGCTTATATAAGTTGATGATACAGTTTGTGTGTAAAATATTCACGACTTACTTATAAGTCATGTACAATACAGCAACACTATTTTAATAAATGTACTTTGATTAAGTTAAGTTACTTTCCGACACCATTAAAAAAACACACACACACATTACAAATGAATGTTATTAGTCGTATACGTGTAAGGAGTATTTGAAGTATAAGTTTTACTGCTAAGGAAACCTTTACTGATTCTCTCCTGACTTGACAGATCCACGAGCGGCTGAGGCGCTTCGAGAAGCGAAGCCCCGTCCCTGTCCGAGAGCACGCAGCGAGTCTGGCCTCAGATGTAAGAGACTCTCTCCAAACATCTTTTGCAGATATACAAACACAGACACTGCCCAAAATTGTTTCCTCCTCACACAGATGGCTTGCCTGTCCCACGGAGGCATGAATGGAATGCACAGTCCTGCTTATGTGTTGTGAATTATGAAATTGTATATCAAAACTCGGTCACCTCAGAAAGGCTGTGCTTTGTAGCAGATATCGTCTCAGATTTACGTGCCAGGATGTAGGTCATCGAGGACAGTGTCGGGTAATAAGCTGCTAAAGAATCATCGGTGTAGTTAAATACAGGTTGAAGGAATTCAATGAACTTCAGATTCAAGTAGCAGAGAGTGCTCCCACTACGACTGTGGCTTAAAACAGCACAACCAGTATATTTCCTTCAGATGTGCATCATATTTCATATACAAGTCCACTTCGTTTCTGTTACCCAAACAAACGCTCCTATATTTCCATCTCATCCTCCCCTGAACCGTTTCGGTCATGTTTCTCTGTTGATTCCCTGGTTTCCCTCTCTTGTTCCTGGACAACGTGTGAAACAAGGATGTTCTTTTTCAACTTTTCCCCTTACTCTACTCTTCCATCTGTTCATCTCTCTATCCCCGAACCACACTCCCCTTCCATTATTTCTATTCTTCCTTATCCTTTCACCTCTTTTATACTCTTTGTTCTGTAATTCCTGCCATGTTTCCATTCTGTCTACCTAGCCCTATCCTCTCCCCCAAACTCCTCTCCATCTCCTTCTCTTCACTCCCTTTGCTTGGGATTCTGTGAGACAGTCACTCTCCGCCTGGCTTAAATCATCAGGACCTACTAGAAGGGCCAAACCATGGGTCTGTTTCCCCTCAGAGAGGCTTCTGTTTGCTCACAGTGGAAACTCATGACCTTCATGCATTGTGTCTCTGGAGTGTGCCTCCACATCTTGAAGCAGTAGAAGTCATTACAGTAATATGCTTGACAAGATGGGCGACTGTACACAGTCAATCGCCGCCTCTTCACTTGCCGCCGACGGTCAAGGCTGCTTTGTTTAAGCCGTCGCCGCAGCTGTCGTGTAGCCTTGAACATTTGGGATCCCCCCCCCCCCCTGCGGTGGCTAAAAGGCACAAAACCAAAACAGGAACACAGAACAGAAAAAGTTAACAAAATAAAAAGTCCTAGTGAGGTCAACAGGGCCACATGAGAAGATTATAAATAAGGACAGTATGTGTCACTGCAGTCTGAATAAGATACAAGTTTCTTTTCCGAAACCCTCTTTGTCTTTCTACATGTTTCTACATCTCTCTTGGCTTGTACAGTGGAGCCTAGAGCAAACCTCTGAGGCCACAATATAAATGTGCATCTCTAATTATAAACAAAAGAAATGACATATCCTGGCACGTCTTTCCTTTGCTTCCAGTTGGCGCAGGAGCTGATATACCAAGGCTGGAGAGACGAAGTCAAAGAACTGGTTGCCCTCTTTTCCAAACCCAACTTTAAGGTAAAAAGTATTTCCTACCAGGTGTTCACTGTAGCTACACACACACGCACATACACACACACACACACACACACACACATATATACACACACACACACACACACACACACACACACACACACACACACACACACACACACACACACACACACACACACACACACACAACTGAAAATTCTCCCAGCCAAGTCCTTTGTCCAGTTTGATCACATCATTTCCACTAATGAAATACACAAAAACCTTCAGGGAAATAAACTTGTTTGCTTTCTGGCCAATAATTAGCAGAGAAAATGTATACTAGTCTTTTGCCTGAAAGCTTAGCTTAGCACAGAGATGAGAATAGAGGGAAGAAACTATTGTCTGGCAGCCAAGGTTGGAGAGCAGGCAGCAGGGGATGGACCCAAACGCAGACATAAACAACAAAGGAGCAGAAACAACGCAAGGATTTAAAATTCAAGCTTACAAGCTGGAATCCAACATAACAGGATGCAGCATGATAGTCAAACTGGGGCCCAACTCCCAACATAACAGAAAACAAACCAATGTATATAGTCTAACTTTTGGCAAGATAGCAAATACGTATGTCAAACTTTTCCCTTAGGGGACTTCCTAACATCTGTAATATTACCGCACACTCACACACATAAACATGCCCCAAACTGTGCAAGAGTGCAGTTTTCTGTTACTGATAACTGATGATTGCCATTCACACAGACCATTTACTAAGCAAGAATGTAATTTGTTCGGAAGATGTTGTTTTGCTTCCCTCTGTTTCAGCGCCTCAATGGATCATTAACAATGGAAGAAAGCTACTTATGAATGATGCGGTTATTTATTCTTGACCTAGCTAACACGAGAATTGTAATCTGAGAAACTATAAACCCATTTGGACATGCTTCTATTCTGATGCTTAAATGGCTCACGCAAAGTGACAAATTCATTCAACTGCAAATTTTATTGAAATGTGTTTCACATAATCATTTTGGCCCTGATATATATTAACCACACTGGAATTGAAGCAAATATACTCTCTAATCATGTTTATTAGTGTTCACTCATGTAGAGGCCCAGACTACTGCTGACAGACATCATTCTCTTTCTAACACACACACACACACACACACACACACACACACACACACACACACACACACACACACACACACACACACACACACACACACACACACACACACACAGAGTTTGGTTTTCCAGTGAGCTGCAGGAGTCGTGGTTTTTCTTAATGAGGAGCCGAAGCCAGCCGAGAACTAACAGGTTTGTTTAAAGAGTCTTAATGACCTGTTTGTTCTTGGCCCAAACGCAGGAGCTCACACATACTTATTATGAGAGACTCAGGGTATAACATTCTGTGAATGAATGTTTGTTTTTTGAAAACCTGTCTCTGAAAGTGTCCAGAGACACATTGCTCACGCGCTGGCAGCTTCTGAGCGGGGCAACTGTTGATGGACAACATGGATAAGTAGACTAACGGACAGATGGAATGGCTGATTGTAAAAATGATGAGCAGATCTCGCCCCCTCCTCCGCTTCTCATTTTCTCTTATTACATTAAAGTGTACCTTGTGCAGGCTCGCAGTAAGAGACTAATGTTAAACCAGAATGTTTTTTCTGCGAACAAACCTGGAGTTTTGCCACGGCCAAAGTTACCAAATAATTAGCTTAAATGAACTGTCTGGGCATTAATAGGGAGTCCCATCACTGGAAAAGAGCTTCTTCTGAGACGCTTGTGAGGTTTGAGGTGAGCCAGTACGCCTGTCAGTAGTACAGGGGGTTGCTTTCAGGTGGCCCACATCAGGCTGGCAGTACATTCCAGACTAAATCAAATTTGGCATGTTGGCACCATCAAAACTGAAGGTTTACGACCAAAAGGGAAGTGCTGTATTTGGATTAAATTGCTGTAGTGAGTGGTGCCAGGCCAGTCAAACTTATTGGACTTTTGCAAAGTTTCAGTCACCTTTGATTAGTCAACAGTGATTTGTGTCATTTTTGTTTGAATGCTTTGCATTTCTTTTTTTCAACTTTACAATTACATTTAGCCACCTATAGCCCAGTCGGCCTAAAGTGTTTGAACCTGCGCTGGTAAAACTGGTGTCAGTGGTTCTTCAGTGCACTTTCTTCTGCGACGGACGGCATTACAGGAACAGACTCTTGCAGTAATGAATTTGAATAGCGTGACAACCAACAAGCGCCATTTTTCCATACAGGGTGATTAAAGGATACTCGCACGTTTCCACACCTCACATTCTCGGTGACATACCTGAACACAGATCAGAGCACCCTCACTGTATTTCTGTTTCCTCGACAGCTCCTCCTGTCCGTCCACGACGCTGTAGCGCAGAGAGACTTTGAGCCTCGTCTGCCACCAATACCCGACGACGCACTGGACGACGACGACGAGGAGTCGGTCAAAATCGTCAGTCTGGTCAAAACCAAAGAGCCCCTGGTCAGTAAACATGTCTTCATGTTCCAGACGTCCATTTAGAAACCACATTTATCTCAGGCTTGAAATTATTCAACATTTTGGGAAATACACTTGCTTTCTTGGTGAGAGTTACTGAGGAGATAGTTACAGTTTCACTCTCGTGCCTGAATGCTAAATGTGCGGCTAAAGCGAGCAGGCAGTTAGCTTAGCTTTAAATGGGGACTGGAAATAGAGGGAAACAAGCTCTGTTGAGTGGTTTGTAGATTTTTTAAAATCTTCTTGGCACAAGAGGAATAAGATATATAACATGTTAATCAGTAAGTTGAGGAGCTGTCTGAAGGCCAGACCATCTGTTTCCTGCTGTTGCCATCCTCCGTGCTAAGCTAAGCTAACCTCCTGCTGGCTCTCCCTGCATAACGTACATACATGAGTGGTATCAATCTTGCCATATAGCTCTCTTAACTACATACTTACATGCCTCTAAAAACTAGTACACTTCTAAATACTACTACACAGGCCTGTCAGCCTGTTTCTAATGTGGTCTAGCTGGCCTCGCAATGAACACAAAGCAAACTCAAATGTAAGTATTTAAGTTAAGACAACCGTGTAAAGGGACACTTAGAAATGTGTAATTTGTTCGGCGGTAATAGCTGACACACGCACGAACAGGCAGTTCAAAGCAATAAACATATCCAGGGGACAGCTAATTTTTTTTCTCTGGTGACTTAATTTATGTCATGTTGTCAAACTGCGTGACTGCTCAAGCCAGGATGCCAAAGTGTAGCGGGACTCGCAATGACAGGACACATCAGGAAAAGGTTCCTCCAGAAGCCAACACAGTCAATTCTTCCACATCATTATTGCCATGTATCTGCTGTGACGCACATGCTTTCTGCATTGTTCTGTATGTGTGTATGTGTGTCTGTGTGTGTGTGCAGATTTGCAAGTGTGCCTGGATGTATATCCACTGCAAAACTATAAATGTGGGTTTTTAAGCCATACTGAGTGTTGAAATGGGAAAATGTCTTTTCTGTTTTTGATATAAATCAATTTGTTTCAAGGTCTTTAATCAGAGCACATTTTCTTGATACTACTGGAATGATCCGCCGTATTCCAACTTGTTCCAAAACATTGTCACTTATTCCTGGAAATTTCCTGGATCAAGTGTAACTGGACTGAAAACAAACCAAACTATAAAGACTCTGCCAATTCCACAAAAACCTCTAAAATGTGTTATTTTAATAATAAAACAATGTTCAGATAATATTTTGGGGATCTGCATCAAGATTTTTTATAAAATACATATAGTGATGCACAACTGTGAGGTACTTGTGCCAGATTTTATCGTGATAACTATATCCAGTATAGTTCATTAGAAACTAGCAGAAATGTTTTTTAAAAAATCCATTAAAAGTTCAAATTCCTTCATAGAATATTGAAAACGTTTGTCATCGAAATCTGTTAAGATATCCTGCTAAATAAAAGAGAAACAAATGGTTCCAAAAACGTAAACTTATGACATAAACTATATATATATATATATATATATATATATATATATATATATATATATATATATATATATATATATATATATTCTAAGAAGAAGAATTGAAAAATAATTTAGTTAATGATGGCCATTTTGTGTGTGTGTGTGTTTGAGCTTTGAGAGTGGAACCTGCTTAGGACCAATAATCGAGAACACACTTTTGTATCGATCCCAAAACTAGATTACAAAGCGCCTGACCTTTTCCTGACACGGTCTCTTTGATCGATCTAACATGTTCCTGTTTTCCAGACAACAGGGTTACGCCCAAGCATGAGCTGATTGTAGTCAGCTACACAAGATGCTCTTTCCATTGCGATTTTCTCTAAATCAATAACATCTGTTGAAAATATTGCTGATTTGGATAACCTTTTCCAGCGCTTTGTGTTACATGGAGGGCTAAATGCTCTTGTCTTGATGCAAATGTCCTTCACTGGAATGAAATGACAGCTTGATAATAAAACCAACATGCTACTGTCACTGCCCATCGCTTGATCTCTTTGCCTCTGTTTGTTCATCATCCTTTCATTCACTAATCATCAAGGGAGCAACAATTAAGAGGGATGAATCCACCGGGGCTATTGTTGTGGCGAGGATCATGCGAGGAGGTGCAGCTGATAAAAGCGGTAAGCTTAACTTATTACAGTTTTTACAGTGTATTATTGTGTCCACTCTACTCTCTCGCTCTACCTTCATATGTATTAGATCTCAATCTGTATTAGATTGTAGTAGCATCATCAGTCATACAATGACGAGCATGTGGTACAGATTTCCATATATATTTCCAACACTTTGAAGGCCTGATCCATGAAGGAGATGAGCTGAAAGAGGTGAACGGCGTCCCACTGGAGCACAGGAAGCCAAAGGAAATCCTTACTCTTTTGGTTCGTCACACACATTTGATTCTGTCTCCTCATTGGATGTTTCTGTTCCTCTCTTTCTTCTTGCTCTCCACTTTTTCTTTCTTCTCTTCAGCGTCGTAACTTAAAGAGTAAAGGCCGACATTTAAAAAAAAAAAAGACGATGTATTGTCAGCAAAGAACGAAACCAACGAAGCGTCAATCCGTCTGTGAATTTCTTTCAACTTCCCACCATATCCGTGGTTCTCGGCTCCACAACTATCACGCTAATCACTGTAGTTTTTAGTCTATTCGTTTGGAACAATTTCCTGCCATCAATTAATCCACATTTGGTGGACTCGAGAGTACATGCACAGGCGCAAGATGGTGTATTTTAGATGGTTCCAAAATATTGCAATGTCATATGTATGATCATTTCTAGACAACAATGGGGCAACCTGCTTCAATCTTAAGCTCAACTCATGTAGCGTCATATTCACCAGACAGACCTTTATGAGAGTGGCATCAATGTCCTCATCTCAATCCTCGGAAAGAAAGTAAATAAGAATTTTCTCAAAGAGCTAACTACTTCAAACTGTTTTTCACGCAGACTCGTTCTCAGGGTGAAGTTACATTCAAGATAGTTCCTGCCTCCTCCAAGGAAGAAATGTCATCAAATAAGAAGGTACGGTAAATATTAACTCCTTTTTATTTCTGCACCATGTGTGTGTTTTTTTTTAAGTAAGCATGCAATCTGGCTGCATGAGGAAAGCTGCCCAGCTGGTTTCAGTAAAAACAGATGAAATCAGTGGCATCTGGTGTGTTTGGTTATATTTTGTGTTTTTGCCACGGTGCTGTCACTTCAGCCGCACATTGTCAAGAAGTAAATCCAGCTCAAGGATAAGACACTCTCTAACATCATTACAATATCCAGCTTTTCATCATTTAAACACTTGATTTATCATTTTGCACATCACATCTGTTGAACCGCATCAAGTTAATTTAACATTAACAATGAATCTGCACACCTTCTGTGGAAAATTTCAAGTTTTTTGGGGCTTTAGGAATAATTCATGGCCACAACCACCACATACATGAAGTAGATGTCCAAGCTGGAAACTGTTAGATCAGGGAGCATTTGCAATGGATTAAGACAAATTTTTTTTTTGGATCATCGTCATTTCTCAAAAATGACATCAACATATGTTTAAAAAAAGTACTGGACAAAGATGTTGAGTCCACATCTAGGATTCAGAAGAACTTCACAAAGCTGCTTCAGGAAAAGAGAGGAATGAATCAAATGATTATAGAATCTAAATATATAGGGTGCATTTTCCTTTGTCCCCTGTTTGTCTGTTTCAAAGCATTCAACTATTTTCTTTCCTCAGCTGTTCATGCAGGCTCTGTTTGACTATGATCCGAACGAGGATCCCAGCGTTCCGTGCAAGGACGCAGCGGTCGCCTTTAAGAGAGGAGACATCCTTCAGATCGTCAGCATGGAGGATGACACCTGGTGGCAGGCGTGTCACCTCGGAGACGGCAACATCCGGGCAGGGCTCATCCCCTCGAAGCAGCTCCATGAGAGGTGGTGTTCACACACTTGAGCACCTGTTGATTAAATCCTGTTTTGGGCCAACCTTCTTTTTGTTTTTTAAATCTATTTTTTGAATGTGTTTTATTCGTCTGTCTATAGGAGAGTTGCCCTCCAACGACCTAAAGCCCTGTTCACGCCTCGAAGAGTCAAACCACCAGGTGATGAGCCAACGTGTGTCCGTAAAATCCCCCCACACCTGAAAAGAATAAAACCTTTTACCACTTTCCAATAAACATATTGGAGCTCCTTTTGCGCTAAGCTGAGAGGTGACAGGTCATCTCTGAAGAACCTGGTCAAGGTCATGGGTGAGCTCTGCTGCCACCCCGTACTCACTGCTTTTGTTTTCTCCACATGCTCCGCAGATGACGGGGAAGGTACTGTCTGTTTGAATTTGCTTACGAAACTTTCCTTGAGCAAAGTTTACATGATATAATACATATGTATTATTTTAGGTTTTTAAGATTTAAAGAGATGTGTTATCCAAAAAATACAACTTTATAATTCTCCATGCATGTCTTTCCAACATGGAAAAGATTCTGTTAAATGTTCTTTCAAGCAGGTTTATGGTATCTGGCCTTCTGCCTTGTTAGCTAACAATCAATTTGTAAGAGTAAGGTAGTTATTAATGTTTCTACATTGTGGATATAATTTCTAAATAAGACTATTATTAGATTTTCCAAAGCAAAATATTCGGAAATATGGGTTAGTACATATGCTAATACTTTGAGTATGTCATTTCAGAGTCATCTCTTTGTGGTTTGTGTCCACAATTTCCTCACTCTTTCCTCTTCCCTTTTTTCCAGTCATGGAGGATGTAGACTACGGAGCGATAACAGGGATCCACATTGGTGAGATGTTTGAATTGTTCCACTCAAATCCTACTGACACGAGAGAATGGACCAGTATGACGGAAGACAAGGAAAGTCATGACTAATGGACATGACAACTCTCAACAACACACATATTAAATGTATATAGTATGCCTTGCTTTAAAAATAGATTGAGCAAAAGCCGTCTCAAAAGGAGACCCTGGTTACAGTTACAGGACAAACCAGTTCATATGATGATGTCGTTTCGTGGTTTGGGGATTTGAGGGAGAAGACTAGAACAGCAAATGTGGTTTCAGGCTTGCCATTTATCCCATTTGTCTTGATCTCAGGGATTGGATATGATGTGCTCGTGTGTTATTGCGTGTGTGCAAAGTGTTCATGTGGGGGCGTGCACTTACGGCTGATTGTAAAAAGGCTCCTTACGTCTGTGCAAGGCAAGGTAATTACAGATGTTGCATTGTATCAGTTCCAAAAGTCATGTGCATTTAATAATGTGCATTTCATCTTATCTCAGGCCAGCTTTCACCTGATGACGTGGTCGAGACTCTGTGTTTCCTCTTTGTCTGGCATTTGAACTTCTACCAATGCTGCACAACCAAATGACAGCATGCAGAGCAATCGCAGGAAAGAGTGGCTGAAAGAGAGGGGAAACAGTGATAATAGTGGTAATACTTTTCGTGCTGAACGTTTTTGTCCACTCTGCAGGTTGAGGCTCATATCAGACCATCTTAACATGAAGGGCCCAGGTCCAGTTTGTGACATGCGTTGCATGTATTCACTCTGCTCGCAGTCTTATCTCTACTCTCACCCTTAATTCATACTGTTGGGTGAAGCAGAAATAGCTTGCAGCATTTCCAAAAATGTACTACAGTTTTACAGCTGAGAGCATTTTCAGCAACACATGATGATCTTCAATGCCAGAATTACTCAAGATTGACATTTCCGATATGTTTTCCTCGAGACCTTATTTCAGTCTCGGAAATAAGATATCTCATATGTTGTATAACATATGTTTAATACAGTATGTATTACTCTCTGTTAGTGAAATCATCAGTTTAAATCCTGTGTAAACAAAAGTCTGAAATCTCTACGCATAGTGCCATGTCTCTTAGAATGAAGCCCAGAAAGGAAATAGACAGATATGCTTACAAAGTGAAATTGCAGCTGACGTGACGTCAAAGAAAGCCTGGCAGCATCACTTAGCAGCAGTTAACATCATGAAAGAGAGCGCGCCTGCCAAGCCGGGCCCGACCACAGTCGCATGGCAGACGCTGGCTGTCAGACAGCGTACAAGCGACGCGTGACAGCTCGAGTTGTCGTCTGTTGACTGAGATTCGTGCCGTTCAGGATGGTGCTTGACACATCAGAGTTTGGGTGTCTGTGTTGATGAAGCGCTCCCTTCTGTCATGGCTCTTGTTGTCATCTGCTTGTGCGCTTGTTAACGATGTCGAAGAGTCCTAACATTCACACTTTACTGCGTTGACAAAGCGGTGCACCAAGAGAAGCAGTGTTTGTGATTCCTGGAAGTTTACGTCAAGAATAAATCAAGCTGATTGTCGTGATGGATTCTCATGGCCTGGATATAGCATTCTCGAGTACGCTACCTGCCCAGCACCAAAATGACAGACAGCCAAAGTTAGCTATTGCTGGTGAACGTAGCGGAGCATTTAGCAGCTAAAGAGCTATTTTCTTCAGGGGGTGGTGGAGACTAACACCTGAACTAAAAGGAAAGTGAATAAAAAACCTGCCCTCACCAGTTGAGTTAATGTCACTCTCCCTGCTGGATGTGTAAACTAGTCAGGGATTGTTTCCTCACACATTCACCACATCAACTTCATAAAACAACAAAAAGCCAGCTGTTGAGTCGCACTGTGTTCAATTGGCCAAATGAAATGAGTGAATGCCGGTTTCAGGACTGCCACAATGTGGCTGTCCTCCAGCTAGATTTTCAGCAACACAAGTAGCCGGTCTAAGGTTCCTCTCTTTTCTCCTACAGCTGGTTTAAGAAGGAGTTTCCGAGTCGGGCGAAAGAGCAACCAGGCCGAAGAAGCAGCTGGGTCCAGGAGGTGGAGCACAGGGGTATACGGCTCAATTCATCCCCCTACCTACAAAGAGGTGATCCCCTACCACAGAGACCCCAAAGACAGACACCGCCTGGTTGTTCTGGTTGGTACGTATGAGCTAAAAAATACCCAAATAAACCGGCAAGCTCCATCTTGTGTGTTAAGTTTGTTTTGAAAGCACGGTGCCAAAAGCTTGGAAAATAGTTTCCAATGCTTTGAGTTAGTCCATGAGCAAGTGGTGTGACACACGTACGGCATTTAACGTCGCTATAGACAAAGCAAGGGAGCTACAGTGGTTACATGCACAGCATTGCACATTGTGATCCATTGTGTTCTGTTTTATATCATTCCACTGCCTTTTTTGGGTCCATATAAAACATTTAAAAAAACACAATCCCATTCATTAAAAGGACAATATTATAGAAGCTGTTGTTGATCAAAAGAAAAAGAGTAATGCATTGATGAAGATGTATGTCCCCACTGAGTGCAAGAACAAACTCTTCCCATCAGAACCACGTAAACACTGTCAGAGAAATCCAAGTCAGAATATATTGTGTTCTCTTAAGTTACCAAGTAGCCCACCCCAGATTCACATCCCTGCCAATCCTGCAGGCCTGCTCTATGTACTTTTGAGCTATATCCCTCCACTGGGAATTATACATTGAGCCATGCTGAAGATCTTTTTAATGTCATATTATGCTGCAACTGCAGGTCGTCCGTGACCAAAGGAGAGAAGCAAAAAAGTCAAACGTGGAAGGCAGAGAGGAGAGAAACACAGTGAACTGAAGAGGTGCAAAAACAACACCAGATAGGGAGGAGATAAATGAAAGGTGAATGTCGAGGAAGTGATGAGTGGATTGGGAATAAGATCCTTCATTTAATGTCAGCCAAGTGTTCCATCTTCAAACTGGAACAGTAAAGACAGCTTGGATTTAGATTTGGACTTCTTTAATTGAGTTGGAGCTTACCTCGACTCTGGATTATTTTTTACTGTCTCCTGTGAAGGCTCTTCAATGACCGGAGGTCATCTTTAAGAATATAGCTCATTGGCAATGAGAGTTATAGACGGAAAAGCCACAAATCTGGATCGCTAAAACAGGACCTGCTGGACAATGTTTGACCAGGCTGGAAATGTATCTGTTTTTGTTTGCTTTGCACTTTGAATGACACAATAGACCGTTATGCCCCAGGACCGCTGCTGGTGAAAGAGCCAGACATTTAAAGTCCTACAGATTTTGTAACTCTTGAATAAAATAACAAAAAAGGTGAGGGGAAAGTATCCTCAGAGCTCGATGATGCTCCTCTCCAGTTCTGCGGAGCAGCTGGGAAAGACATCAGCAGTGTAACAGTGGAGAGTCTATGAACTTGATATTTTGTAATGTATCAAGCTCATGCAACGCTGTGATGGAAAAGGCAGGTATGTTAAGAATCCGACTTTCAGACAGCTCTCCATTAGAGTCTGATGCAATCTGGGACTGCAGAAACCTGCTTTAGAAGAAAATTCCAGATGCTGCAGTGTGTGTGTATGTGTGTGTGTGCGCTTCATCCTGTACATCCTACACTATAATGACACCGATACTGTGTGCCTTTGCAGATGTCACCTTTAATTGCGACGCTATGTATTTTCCAGAGGGCATAGGAGCATTTCACGTTCAATAGAGAGACACATAGGAGGAGGGGGAGAGGGGTAGAAAAGAGCGAGGTTCGTTGCAGAATCCTTTTCAGACTGAAATCAGTATGAAATCAGAGCTTTGTCTGTCTGCCTCTCTTTCTCTCTCGCTCCCCTTCTGCTTCTCTGATGATAAAGACAGATGTGTCACCAGATCACTAAGCCCATTTAGTGTCGGACTTGTCGTGAGGAAAAAAATAGTACACAGATATTGGGAAAGGAATACCCGCATACAGAACGCAGTGTTTTCATCTTTTCTGTCTCAAGGGCCCAGCGGCGTTGGCGTTAATGAGCTGAAGAAGAGGATCCTGATTTCAGACCCGGACCACTTCGGCCTCACTGTACCGCGTAAGACAGACATCCAAAACTGTCCCCTTCACCTCCCGCGCACACAATGGTTTCTCATCTTTTCACAGCTCACCGTTCTTTTCGCTTTCAGACACCACACGTGAAAGGAGAAGGCGGGAGACTGAAGGGGTGGATTATCATTTTGTGTCCATGCACGCGTTTGAAGAAGATATTCTCAATCATAGGTACATAAACAGGTGTCGCACTTGTGGTTTGCTTTCCCATAGAAATAACAATAATCCTACTCAATGTCTCTTTTCATGAGAGTCATGTCCGCCATGACTCCTGCTGTCTGATAACCATTTGATGCTGTCTGTTCCTGTCTCTGTTTCTGTTTGACCTCTAGGTTTATAGAATATGGGAGATACAAAGGACACTATTATGGAACAAGTCTGGACTCTGTGCACAGAGTGATGGCTGAAGGCAAGGTGTGCCTCCTGGATGTGCACCCTAGTGTGAGTATCATGCCATTTAAAAAAAAAAAAAAAAAAACCTTGTTCACATAGCCAACTGAATTTGGCGGATGAGAAGGAAGTTTTTTAAACAAAATATTTCAAATGTTCCTGGTAAATCAATCACACTGGTGTTTTATATGTGGTGCTTCTTGGCTTCACCATCAAACATTGGCAGTGGTGTGGTGGTGGTAGGAAGCCAGTGAGAGAGTGCATACTACTGGTTTGTTGGGGTCTGTGAGTAGAGGGATAACATGTACCTCCATACATGAGGATAGTCAAACATTTTGAAATAAGGAGATACAATTTTGAATGCTGGGTAACTATCACGCAACATTTGTCCAAACATTTACCACAAGATGTAACATTTGTTACATCTGACGTTACGCGCAGACAGATGTATCCGGGCTTTTTTCAAAATAAAACTTTTTTCTGACCTGATTCATTTTTTTTTTTCTTTCATTCTTTCTCTGCGGCCCGGTAGCGAGGCACCCGTGGGCCGGTACGGGGCTGCGGCCCGGTGGTTGGGGACCACTGATCTAATAGAAATCTCTCATGGATTCTTCGTTCTACACAAAACTGCCATATTCTGTTCCAACTTTTCAGTATATTCAACATTTACTTCAGGAGCCGGGCTCTTCACATTATTGTATTCTTCTAATATATGTTCCCACCCAGAAAAATGGGATATAGTTTATTTTCACTATTTATTAATTCCCTCCAGAAGCAAGCCCAATGTGAGTACAAGTTACAAGAGAGACTATTCTGATCCCAGGTTTCAACAGTTATCTCTTAACTGGAGTTGACAACTTTAACATTCTGGTCTTAATCATATCTAACAACCAAAATATTTTCAGATGGACGTCCTCGAAGCAAAATCTTGTGAATTGAAAATCCATGACCTAATGTGCATCAATGTAGGGGTTCTCGACATTAAATAAGCCGAGATCCACGATGTGTACCATGACTATTGCTGCCTACATTTAACCTCCTTCTTTTTTGTCTCTGCTACCACAGAAAATAAAGCATGTGTACACATCTGAATTCAAGCCATACATCGTGTTCGTGAAGCCCCCACGCATAGAGGAGCTGCGCCTCACCAGACGCAGGGCTAAATTCATCTGCAACGAGGAGAATAAGAACTCAGCCAGGATCTTTTCAGTAAGATAAACCACAGCATTAACACACAAAGCACATGGCACCAGGTCCATGTGTGAATCAGGTGCTTGTTCTGTTTCTAGTAACATAAAGGGCGGTGGGAGGTCAAACACCCCGGCCTTATTGCCTTATTGCACCCACCCAACCCCACAGACGTACACACACCTTGCCTTACACGTAGTTGACCCTGTGGTTTGCATTTAAGAGATGTTTAAGAGACAGGCGGAGTTACAAGGCTGCTCGGTGGGTGGCTTCATGGTCTATAACTAACATGCAGGTGAGTACTGTTGGTCCATGATGAAGGGCAAAGCAAGGCAAGTTTATTTGCATAGCACATTTCAACAAGGCGATTTAAAGAGATTCACATAGAACCATTAATGGCATCAAAACATCATGCAGAAGAAAAATAGATTTAGAAACAATTAGGAACATTCATTTTAAAACATAAAAGAACAGTCAAAAAGCAAAAAATAGAATAAAAGTTGCAGTGCAGTTTAAGAAATAAAATGCAGGAGTGAGATGCAGACATTGATATCCTTGAATCTGGTTCAATTAAAGGCAGCAGCAAACAGAAAAGTATTCAATCTGGATGTAAAGGGGCTGAGGGTCTCAGCAGACCTGCAGCTTTCAGATATGTGGAGCAGAAAAGCTGAACGCTGCCTCTCCATGTTTAGTTCTGACTCTTGGAACAGAAAGTAGACCAGAACCAGACGACCTGAGGCGTCGGGATGGTTCATCAGGTAGCAGCAGATCACAAACATACTTAGACCCTGAACCATTCAGTGCTTCATAAACCAGCAGCAGGATTGTAAAGTCAATTCTTTGTTGGACAGGAAGCCGGTGCAAAGACCTCAGAACTGGAGTGATGTAATGCACTTTCCTGGTCTTAGTGAGGACTCGAGCTGCAGCTTTCTGATTGACTCTTTACAGAAGCCTGTGAACGCACCGTTACAGTAGTCAAGTCTACTGAAGATGAATGCATGGACAAGTTTCTCCAAATCCTGTTACGACATAAGTCCTCTAATCCTGGATACATTCTTCAGGTGACAGTAGGCTGATACCATCTTGTGTGTGTATATATATATATATGATGGATTAAAATAATGACTCAATGAGGTGATCAAAACACATCTCCAAACAAGAGCATGTATGTTTGATGGTAGATGTGTGACAAAAAGATGCTAGGTCACTCTCATCGTCCCCATCTGGCTTCTCCTTCACTGTCTGACCCTGGCTGCCAATGTTGCCCTTATTAAACCCATGAGGTCACGCACCTGTGTTGCAGCATGGCTGGGGGATGCCCAGTGCCAAGCACCGAAACCTTTCCATGGTTCAGGCCACAGAAATAGAACAGGAGCAGAACCGACTTTCCCGTTCAAATCAATGTGGCTGGATGGTCAGACTGGCAGCCATTTTTATGGGCTCGGTTGTCTTTGCTACCGTTCTAGTGGGCTGACTTCCATATAAACTAACCTGACAAACAGCAAGTCAAAAGTCTCACTGAATCATTCAGTGTGGTAGTAAAAGAGAAAATCACACAGAACCAGGTCGAATGAGTCAAATTTAACAACTTAATGCTTCATCCACCACATGAATGACAACCTTGTTCGGCTCATTTTCTGTGACCAGTGTAACGTGAGCATTTAATCATGGTGGGATTAGCAGCAGCCAACCAGCAGACAGCTGGCTAGTTAACTAGCTTGTCAATTCCCACATGCTTTAACTACACTGAGCCAAACAGCAGCGCTTTACGACCCCGCAGACTTTATTTTGTCATCACAACAACAATCGCTCATTTCTTTTGCGCTCGTCAAAATGAACACGGAAACTCCGTTCAATGTCCGTTCTACTCCTATTCTATTGTCAGGCACATATCTTGTAGGGCTCTGCTTTCAACTTGTTCTCCAGCTGGTGTGAAGAGGCTTCCTCCGCTCGCTCAGCATGTAACGGTGTGTTACGCCTCGGTGGCGATAGCTGAATAGGCTCTGTTCCATGTCCTGTTACGTTACAGTATGTGCAGATTATTGTAAAACAAACTTCGTGGAGGACGTCACCATATGGTCAGGCTTTAGCCTTTTGGTTTCCATCAACAGAGTTTGTCAGATCGACACTGAAATCAGAATTAATCATCAATTGCTTTTTTTTTTTTTGCTTGTTTTCTGTACAGATTTATCTCATCCTTTTAATAGATGGATACTAAAAGCACAGCTAAATCAAACAACGGAAAGAGCTGAATAGTGGTGTTCTAACCCCATGATACTACACTTTATTTACCCAGTCGTTCTCTCTTCACAGGAAGAGGACCTTGAGGATATGATTAACTCGGCTGAAACCATAGAAAGCCAGTGCGGCCACTTGTTTGACAAGGTGATTGTTAACGGAGATATCGCCGTGGCGTTTGGAGAGCTGAAGGTGGACCTCGGGAAGGTGGAAGAGGCAGAAGTCCAGTGGATTCCTGCAAAGTGGATTTGCTCTTCACCAACAAAAGCACAGAGAGGTTGTGATGATTTGGATGGCTGGATTTGAACATTGAGCTCACAAAGAACAAAGTCTTAATTGTATGTCGTTAGAAGTCAAACCTTGAACCGTGAACATTTCGTTTTTGTCATATTTCACATATTTTTCCTGTCCTGTGATTACCACAGTTTTCCATGGTGTCCCTGAGTGTGTATCTAATTAAGCAAACAGAATCCATCTTTCTCTCTCCCTCCGTCGCTCCAAGAGTCAGCTTTTCTGTTGGCATTTGGCTGAAATAACGTCGGCTCGCGGGACGGAGAAGAAATAGAAGAGAAAAAAGGAAACTGTCCAGAGAAACTCGACTTGTGGCTGAGACTGAGTGTAATCCCTCTCTGCCAAATCGCAAACATCAGCATGTAATTATTCTGACAGCTGCTGCACTTCAATTAACTGTAATGTACACCAGAGAAATATTATTAGTAGCAGTCAGGGAGGCATTTCGCCAAAGTGCTGTACAAAATAGGAGCACAAATAAGAAAACAGTCAATTAAAGACTGTAAATGAAGAAGAGGAAAAGCCTTTTTAATGGCAGCGAGTTTCAGAATTTGTACATATTGTAGTATGTTTCACAACTGTACTGTAGACACTGCAGCTTGACGAAAAGAACCCTTTTCATTCACAATCATATTGAGACATTTATGAATAATTGGCGGAGAGTCATGAGAGCCATTTCAGACGCTCGATCAAAAAATATTGAGCATCACAGCTGCAGATTCAACTGCTTTCCTCCACACAAGCTGCTTTAAACCAATTCATTTTAATGACTGAATTCCTCCACATTCACGGTGTTTCCTTCCCCTTTTTGGATGCTGTGCTCAATTGGGTGTGAAGGGGTGTTAATGTGGCTGTCATGTTGTGTTTGTGAGGAAGAGGGAACAACGCGATGTGTGGAGACAGTAATGGCTTTCTAGGGACTCGGGCCTTCGCAGATGTACGAAGAGAAAGTAACGGCCGCACATAAAAGCTTACTGTAAAAGCACGGGAAGGTTTTTACACGCAGTGCATTAGCTTGCAGGGATAAAGAGCACGCCATTTTGTCTCGGGTGTTTATTTTAGTTTGGCAGGCTTATGGTCATTGTCCCGAGTAGATGGGTAGAGAGGCACACATTAGTGTGGCCATATGTCCCCTGGGCATCAAAATTTACAACACAGACTTTCAGGATACAACAATCGCACTTCTGCCAGGCCTGAAGCCCGACCTCGGACAAAGCATGGCAGTATACCTTCATCACATAACTGAGAATCTGCAGGCACACACTGAGATCATAACGATGCTGTTTAAGACACCGGAGCAATCCAATGAAAACCCCACCGTTTTATGTGCACTGCAGCTCCCATTTCAAACATTACACACAAGCATGATGTCAATTGGTCTCAGATAATTTGGCTCAATCATCAAACTGTCTATTTGAAGTTTGTAAAAATAAATATGACTGATGTTAAACAATATCTTCGTCTTTGCATGAGATATTCATAACTTTGAGACAAGGAGCACAGTAACGGGCCTGCTGAAAGTAAATGGGAGGGAATTATACAAACCTGAAGCAGGAAGGTGAAAAGGTTTTTAGTTCATTACAGAGAAAACTGAAAGAGTCATGTACTGTGTCCTGATATTGACACATTAAAGCCAGACCATGTGCCTTTTGAGAGAAGAAATAACAGCCTTCTACTCTGTTTTTCTATTAGGTTTGGAGTGCCAGACTGACTTGGGCTGGTACAGAAAGTTATTTCTTTGAATGTTGTCTAATGTTGGCAAAGTTACTGCTGTAAGACTTGCAAGACATTACTGACTCAGTTCATAATCGTGACGACACAGTCGGCTTTGACGTGCTAGCATGTAGTTCAGGAGTGAAACATTTTGTTGGTTTGCTTACAAAAGTAAAACGGAGTGAACACACCCGATCTCACCAGAAGACATTCTTGTTGTTTTTGACTTGTGCTCGTCTCACTGCCAGTGAGGTTCATCTAGTAGACACAAGCAGTCCAATATTTTCACCTTTTAGCTCAGTTTCGGTCTCCACCGACTCTTGAGGTCAAGATATCTTGTTCTTTAGTCGCTAAATGTTGAAACTAGTTGCTAACTTTGTCAGTTTTCTGTCTGAAGCTGTACAGGTAGGATACAGTGGGATTATCAGTGTTTTAGTCAGTATTAGGCCTTTCAACATATCCTACACTAATACTGCATACGAACTAATTCAAGATCTACATTTGGCAAAAGCTACTTCTTCAGGATACTTGAGAACACAATGTCAATTTCTCCAACTCACACTTGATAAATGTTTGGCCCTTTGGAATAGGCCTAAAGTTTGTGAACCTGCAAGACACACGCATGCACACACACACACACACACACTCACACACACACTCGTGCCGAACTACCCAAACAAGAGGAGATATATGTCCTCCCACAGAGCTTTTTACAGGTCTCCTGGCTGCTGAATGGAGGTGTGCTCCCAGCTAATATCAACAGTTGCACCGGTGAACATATCACAGAGGGACAGGAGTAAATGGTGTGTGATAGCATGTAGCTTTCTCCGACTACTGCTGAGGAATGTGAGCAAGGAATTTACTGCACCTAACGGGGATGCTTCTGGCCCATGTGTTTTTCAGATTTGAAACCATCGAAACTCAACCAGCTGAATTTTAACCGTGAGTTATGGAGCCCTTTAATATGTTTAACGGTTGAACAAGTGATGCACGAATTTTAGCCATACTCCTGAAGAAATTTTAATTTTAGGCAGGAAAATCACATTTTATCACATGTTTGCATAAAGATAATCAATGTATGACTATGCATGGAAAAGTCTTTACTGTGTATCCAAACAGTCTTACGTAAGACTGTGTGGATGTCAAGAGGAAAAACATGCAAGGATGACAGCTCAAGTGGAACCACGGAGTCTGTGAATACTGGGCCGACTGCCAGCATGTTGTCATGAAGTTACACTAATGACTATCGCTAAGCTTCTGTCAGTTTTGGATCATTGTTTACAGTCCTTGTTCCAAAATGAGGACACAAATATACAAATGTGAGCATTCAAAGCCTGCTCACACTGCAGAGAACATAACAAAGATCCACATTTCAAAATGGACACTAACTCACTTTCTGACTCCAAGTTATGCAACAATGTGCAACATCTTCAGAGGATTATACAGCCAAGGATCAATTTCATTTTCCAGTGTTTGTGTTAACTATTATGAGCCAATTTGTACTGAAATCCATTCCAGCTCAGCAGGCATCCCTGCCTAACACAAGGCACAGTTTGGTGGTTTTACTGGTTATTAGCAACCATGCAATTACACCCATATATTTCCAGAGTCCCCTAGTAAAACATGCATTAATATCTGCTGACATGATTTTTGGTAAAGCCGCAAGAGATTCATATACCTCGTGTAGAAAATATGAGCGCTTAGCACAGGCTGTAGATATACCATGCAAAAATCCCACTAGTGAATCTAACGACCTCATTTTCTGATATTCGTGTGCAATATTTTTCATATCCTGGAGTGCTACCGAGGTCCAAGGCTGCCGTTCTGCAAGCTTCTCCTCACACAGCTCTCCAGAGAAGTGATTGGCTGGCGGGACAGCCAATAGGCAGCTGAGCAGCAGGTTATTTGAACTCACACAACTCAACTAAACCAGACAACATCCTCTGACTTTAAAAACACCATTCTCTCATAAGAGACTGTCATCATCTGTCTGCTCAGTCACTGCTCCCGTGGGCACAGAAGGAAGAGGAAGGAACCCTTTCGACATTTTTTTTTTTAAATTACCTTGACATCAAGTGTATCCAGGATGGGAACCTGCTGCTTCTATTTACATCTGGAAGTCTACTGATGCACCTGTTGATCAAGGAAAACTCTGTACGTTCAACAATGATCAAAGTGGCTAAGATGAAGTCTGAGACTCTGCTTCATTTTGAGGACAACACGAGAGCAGAGGAGAGGAGCAGGCTGAACTGTGTAGACTTACCTCGGGGCAGTTTAGCCGAGCAGAACACGGACCTGCTGCGATGCCAGGACTCCACTGACGACAGCTCTCCTATCAAGTACGGAAGATATGGGTACGCCCTTTTTGTCTGTGTTGGAAATTATGGTTTTAAGCATTTAAACAGGTGGTTTTACGCTTGTGAAATGTATCGTAAAATGTAGTATTTCAAATGACATATACGAAAGAAAATTCTCTTATCTTTCAATGTGTCATGCTAAAATGTAGCTTTATGTTCTGCCTTTACATAGTTGAAAACTTATTTGCAGTTCTTTAGAAATGTCAGCCACAGACTCAAATGATGTATCTGTTTCATGAGTATGTTTAATAGTTTGAACAGAAGGGATTGTGGGTGGTCTTTGTGAATCGACGAGGCAACTTCTGATTCCTCCAGATCTCGTCTGGGTGGGGTCAAAGTTCGCCACAAGAGACAGGTGCTGCAGGACATGGCCCGGCCGTTGAAACATTGGCTGTACAAACACCGGGACAACCCTTACCCAACCAAGACAGAGAAGGTCCTGCTGGCTCTGGGCTCACACATGACCCTCGTGCAGGTGAGAGACGAGCTAGTGCAAGAAAACGAGAGAACAGATGAAGGAAAACTTACTTTCGAGATGTGTCGAGTATGAGTTTTGTGGGTTTAAAGTCAGCCAGTGTTGTTCTATAACAAGGTGCATCTGTGCAGGTCTCGAACTGGTTTGCGAATGCACGGCGGAGGCTGAAGAACACGGTGAGACAGCCGGACCTGAGCTGGGCCCTGAGGATCAAACTGTACAATAAATACATCCAGGGAAACGCTGAGAGACTGAGCGTGTGTAGCAATGACACTGACTCTGATGGTACGGGCTACAGCATCATTTTATATTTAGGTTCATTACTTTTTAGAGATGGGATTATTATTCAGCAGTATTTTTCATAGTTTGTAACATCTAAAATATGATATTGTGTTTCCTTTGCTGCAGATGAAGAGTGTCCCTTACAAACTCCTATCAGCCAATCAGACTTTGGCCGGTCATCTTCCCGCAAGAGCGTGCCCGAGAAGCAGGGCAGCATCCTCGCCATGGCGGACTCTGCCAACAGTGACGACGGCGCGTCACCTCCATCCAAGTACAAGAGCAGTTTACTGAACCGGTATCTGAACGACACCCTGCGGCACATGATGGCGGCCAAGTCCGACGGCGTGCCGTCGGCCCACAAGAGGAGGAGCCACTCTGAGTCGATTAGCTCCAACGAGTGTGATCGAGATGTCGTCTCTCCGGCGTCATCCTACGAAACAGAGGCCAATTTTGTCTACCACATGGGTGAGAGAAGCTAGTGTTTGTCAATGTGCAGGACAATATTACACAACAAGCTAATAGATGAGTTGTCCAGGGAAAGCACATAATAATGCAACATTGGCATTCATTTGGGAGGAAAATTGGCGCGAGCGTCCCCTGGCCACAGAAATCACGAAAGCATCTTCCTTGTTAATTGCAGATTTATGTTAAATTCGAGACAAAATGACACTTTAACTACCCCGCTTCCCCTCGGTTCATTTTAAACACACCACAGCGTACAGTAAAATAAGAAAATACCGAACAGAAACTTCCACCTGGCTTCTCAGAGCTCCTTGACATTAATAAATCTCTCCCTCAGAAGCTCTGCAAGATTCAATTATAAAGTTATAGCGAATCTGGGAGGGAGTTTGACACCTAGGTGCCCTTCCAGACCTATAGGGAGCCCAAGCGCGCCGACAACACTCAAATTCGCTCAAGGCAAAGGAGCCAAAGCCTTTACAAACATTACTAATAAAGACTCATGCAGACGCTGAAATCCCTCATTTTAAAATTGGACGGAGCTCACGCTGGCTGCCGCTACACACCACAAATATCATTTCCATATACTAGAATGTGCCATTTGTTCCGCTTCAACTTCTTGCCATAGTGGAAATGTCCAGTCCAGCCTCAAGGACAATTACAGAATGTCTGAGACTTTATTCTTCCCAGGGTGAGAAGAGAGAACCTCAGCCAAATGTAGAAAGGGAGCAGTCTGTCAGTAAAGCACTGAAGACGTCTAGCACAGCGACTGTCAGAGCTGCCACTCAATTGTGAAACAACCCAGAGCGAGATCACGAATATCCATTTGGCTTTTCCCATCGCTGTTAGAGGGAGTAGCTTTGCTTCCCTGACTCATGTGTGCTTTGGCAGGCGGCTTCTCCCAAGTGTTTCTTTCCTACTCAAAATCAATCTGAATAGACATCATATTATAAGAGTTGTGAAAAGATTTTTGAAACCAGTTCTACTCTTTAGCATACTTCATCTAAAAATTAGACAAGGCATTTTTTTTAGTTGCTTTTTATATATTTCCAAGCAAACATTCAATCCTGGTCCCAGTCTAAAGACACATATTTAATGAATATTAGTATAACCTGTGACTTCTGATCTGTATCCGGGACACTTTTAATCTCAAATTAGCTTAGAGATTGGTAATAATAATAATAATAAGTAGGGTAATTCATAATTTTACCAGTGAAATGGTTAATTGTTTAAAGTGAACTGTCATGATAAATATGAAATTCAGATCCTATCTATAGCCTCTACATGGCTCTCAATGTGGCGATTGAGCCGGCGGCTAACAGTGCAAACGATGGAAACAGCGCTCACAGAGATAACAGTGTTTACCTAAATGGGGAACTGGAAGACATGCGTACCTTTCGCAGCAATGTTTCTCAGTTGGCTTGTTTGACCAGATTTAAGATATGTAACATAATTAGTAAGCTTTAGAGGTTTCTTGACTGGTTAGGTTGTTTTACCTTTAAAAGGGACTGGACTAGCTGGTTTCCTTTCTTTAGCTAAGCTAACCGTCTTCTGGCTACAGCTTCCTGTTTAGCCTACAGATATTTCAGAGACATCAATCTTCTCATTTATCTCAGAACAAGAAAGATAATAAGTGTATCTCCCAAAATGTAAACTATTCCTTTGAACATGTCATCGCTCTCTTCCCATAGTGTTCGGGGGTTTCTTGATGTTGTCAGCAGCACTCTTGAAATATTTATGCAAACTTTTAATGTATCCCTGCTGGTCATATTAACTGTGTTTGCAACCAAGTACGACTCCTTTGTGAAAGGGAAGCGGAAAGTCAAGCTGCCAGAGTCATGACAGGCACTAACACCATTAACACGTTTATACTCCACCCGGGAGACGGTTAAAGTTAAACCTCAACTAAAGGGCTAATAAGTGATGCCGCTTCACAGTGTCTTACACGTATCAGTCTGGATACCACAGCAGTAAAGTCACAAAGAATAGTGTCCTAGATGTTAGTGATGTTACCATTTACTGAAGCCTACAGGAATGTGATGGTGTTTACGGTGGTACTCGCATCAACTTCAATGTTTCCCTTAAAAAGGCTAGAGAGCCATAAATGTGACCACGGTTGTGTTTTATTAGACGCAGGGCGACAAAAAATATATCTGGACAAACTCCTTGCTGCGTTTTCCACCCATTTAGTTTCAAATGAAAACATGCTCGCTGAGGGTTGAGTCTCTTGATATTGAATATATATTGGCATTAAGGAAAAGGTGTTACAATATTTTCTCAGCACACAGTTGCTTTGCAGTGTTGATCCTACTGACATAAACTGAGTTTTTTAACACACCGAAATACATAAAGTTCCATAAACATTATTATAACATGCATATATCTTGTTTTTTTGCAGAGAAGATTGATACCGCCAAGAGGCGGTTAGCATTAACTTAGCATAAAAAGTGGACACAGGGAGAGACATCTAGCCTAACTTTGTTTTACTGTTTTATAACTGCACACCCAAAACTTGTTGTTTTTACAGTATTTTGCACAGACCAAACTAATTAGATATAATATGTAAACGTGTTAGCTTTAGAGATGCTGGTAAGTGAATTTTGTTTTGTTTTGCTTTCAGTCTTTATGCTAATTTTAGGGAACCAGCTACTCGCTAGCTTCAAATTTAGCGAACAAACATGAGAGCGCTATCAATCATCTCTTCTGACTCTCGGCAAGAAAGTAAATAATAGTATTTGCCAGAATATCAAACTATTTCTTATTTGTAAATGAATAAGGTTAGATACATTCTAATATAAAATTACAATACAGCGGCTAAATGTAGGCTAATATATACAATGACAAAAGGCGAGCAGCTTCATTACCTCTTGTAAAATGCAGTTGTAACTGATCTGTGCTGTAAATTTGAGACTCACCAGAGGTAAAACAATGTTGTTTTTCTGGGTAATAAATACAACAGAAGTACTCGAGAACTATCTTGGCAACTGCTAAAGAGAAAAATACTTAGGACCTTCAGTAGCAAAAAAACATAAAACACAAAACAGCAAAATGATTTACTATCAGCAAGAAGTTGCTTTTGGCTGAAGCGTGGCTAGAGAAATCAGAAACGGGGATGTTTCGGGCTGTTAGCGTTGAAAGACTGGGTTTCACAGTGGACCTCTAATTTCCCTGTCTGTTGCTCCCTGAAAAAAGATTGGTTTTGACCAGCTTCTATTTGCTTCAATGAAAAAAGGCAATATTCCAAAACTGAATAGGAAAATAAGTTTGACATACGATGCAGACAAACAGAGAGCGTGCAAGCAATATAATGTACTCTAAAGTTGGATTTACTCTGCTTCTGAAATAGCCAGAGATACCGTCGTTTAATTTCAGGGCATCGTGAGAGAAAGACCCGTTCTTCTTCCACAGATGAGGTCTAGCTATTTAATCATAAAACACTCCCCCGTCTGTTGGTATAATTTCACTCAGAGCTCAGGCCTTGATCACGAAAGATGGAGCTGTGCAGAGACAGCTTTTGGAAAGGAATAACACACACTGGATCAACTTTACAGGTGCTAGCAGAGCTTTGAAACAGGAAAACACAAAGTCAGTCCTCATGCCACATTGCAGATATTTATTTTTTTTCCCCACTCAAAAGCAAAACTGCATTGCATTTGTTTTGGCCAGAGTAGCTGAGCACAGGGGCGACCAGCGCACTTTAGTGAGTCAAACCTATCTGGCACTCTAAAACACATCCAGAGAGACACACTGGACGAGGAGGAACTGATGCATGTGTTTGTATTTGGGAGCACATTCACGTGAACCAACACGTCCACTAAACTCATGCAGATGCAGAATCATGCATGAATACACGCATAGATACTCACACACACATGCTGTAAATTTAAAACCCATGTATTATCACGAACATACGGTCAACGTTGATGGCCCTGTGAATATTATCTGTTTGCAATTTCATCGCTATCACGTAAACTGAATCAAGTTACATTGAGGCGATTCCTTTCATTCTTTTCTCTTGCAGACACGGTGGACTATGCTTCACCTAAATGTGCCAGGTATGTGTAATTATGTATCACTATGCATCTACAATCAAATCAGCTGTTTTACCTTTTTCAACTTTCATCAGCTTAAAAAAAAAAATCTACATAATCCCTCTCTTGAAACTGAACCACCACCTCTAATTCATCCACATTATTCTGGCTGTATATCAAAAGCAGACGCAAATCCGCCATTTCTGCTTTGGATTTCTGAAATTGCTCTTTGGCCGATTTGGCTCTTTGTTTTTTTTCTGTCTTATATTCACAGGGAGCAGCAGCAGCAGCAGCAGAGAGGAGGCGGTCAGGGATGGAGGGAGATCCACGCCGCCGTGGCTCTGACCAACTTGGCACAGGGACAGAGTTGCGCTGCAGACCAGAGCAGCGGGACAGCGGCGGCCAGAGGCGGCACGGGGCAGAGCTGCACCCGAGGGCCCTTCTCGGTCTCGAGGACCACTATCATGGACAGGATGTTTGTCGCGGGACCCACCGGCGCTCTGAGGCAGAGCTGCGCCGCGGGGCCCACTCTCACCAGCCGAATCATCCAGAAGTCCTCTCATATCTCGGAGGTCCAGACTATTAACGTGTGCCTGGCAAACAGTGTGTAGGCACGTCATTGGAGCATCGGGTCTATCGTTCAATATAACACCAGATGCTTAAGTGCCTTGCAATATCTGTGCAGCCTCTGTTTTTTTGTAATGCTGATACACTTTTTTACATTTTTTTTTACATTGTTAAATAGAAAAAACTAACCTAATGCAGTTTCATATGTTCTACTGTTTGTGCCATGTTTCTAATGTCTTTCTATTGTCGTCTATTGCAGTAAGTTATATTAACTTCCATGAGACTGGATTATCATCCAATGCTTAAAGTTGACAGCAGCTATTTGAATAAACCCAATGTGAAATCTTTTGTCCAGTCATTTGCTTTAAATCATCACTTTGCAGGGTCTGGTGCTGCATACTTGTGTTTTACTGAACTGTATTTAGTGGTAGTTCTCATGTGTGCAATTTTGGGTCTCGCAGTACTATAATATACTTTCAAATTGCTTTGTAAACGGCTGTAACATGGGCAGAATGGGTGGCATCGTGGACTGAGTAGGGAGACAGCAAGTGGAGTGCAGCTAAAGCAGGATTCACATTAGAGGACATTCTTTACATTTGTTGCAAAATTGATAAGTAAATTAACAGCTTTCAGAGAAAATAATCTAAAAAAAACAACTGTATTGCTAACTTTGTAGCACAAACGGTCAACGTCTAGTCGGCAATTAGCTAGTAAAAAGTAAGCGTGTCGAAGCTAAAGAAGCCAGACTGAGCTTTGTAGTGACCAAAAACAGCTAAAACGACATTTGCCAGGTGACCATGAATGCGTATGTTGCTCCATGCAGTGTTGCCATGTTACATTGAATTTCATTTGTTAAAAAATATATTTTTAAAATATCTATGTATATTTCTCAAAGGATGATATACTGAATGGTGTAACCATTTTTGAATTTAAAAAAAATAAATTTTAATTACATTTTTTAATTAAAATAAACATTTTAATTACTAATTTTAATTAAATAAGAAGGTAGTTTGAAAAAAAAAAAACATATGTTGTTGTTAAAATAGAGAACACAATCAGCCGAAGGAGAATGCCTTGTCCTCTTGCGGTGACTGTCCTACATCTGGAGAAATCCTGACACCAAACATAAGCTTGTAATCACACTCAGTCCTCTACGACTAATCTACTAAACATGATTACCAAGATTTTTCCACTCCCGGTTTTGGTCTGTTTTTTGACATTTTGTGCAGAGAATATCTTGAGTCTTGCATGTGCAACAGGCCAGTCCTCAAAGTATCATGGAAAGAGCACCTCACTGCTGTTTCCACTGTAAACCAACGTTTGATGAGATGGGCTTCTACACACATGGACACGTCATGGCAGCTCTCAAATGGCAATTAAACAATAATTAGTGTCGAGGGACGGCATCTTGAGGTTGTCATTTATTTCAGCCTGAAACAATACAATTGTCACTGGACCATAACTCCAGCATGTCATTCAATGTTAAGGCAGATATAATTTTAACATATTGCTGAATATGACTTAAGTAAGCGCACAGCAAACGCAACAGAAAGAAAGGACAGGAATAAAAAGGTCAACAAGAAAAAGGAACAAATAATAACAATACATCAAATCAATACTATACTGTGGCCAGGAAGCTCTAAGGAATGCTCTCATACTAGAATGTGTGAGAAATGCCTTCAATACGTGAGTGAGACGTCATCTGGACGACAGCGCCACACAGAAACTGATAAATATATGGGAAGAAAACAAGCTGAAAGAGCCAAGATGAGACTAAATGTACAAACTTTTTGCAGTTTTGTCAGATCATGAAAGGCAAAAAATATATATTTTAATGCAAGCGCTCTTATTACTGTAAACTTTACACTTGTACTTGTGGAAGTTATCGCCCAGGTCAGACATGCAAAAACAAAGAAAGCTTTAGTTGCAAGAAATCCAAGATCCAAGACGACTACTTGTCTTGCATATTTCAATGTAAAGAGGAAGAGAAAAAAAAACAGTATATGTATTGAAGCACAGACAAGGTTAACAGTAAGAATCAAGTGTTTTCAGTAGCCGGGGTCCATTGTGAAAGGTCTTATTTGGGAGCGTTCACAGTGTTGTGGTGCATTATGACAGATCACTCAAACAAGCCCCTTCCACCGCCATCCGCAATCCAACTGATGTGTTACTTATGTAATAATGCCGACAAATTTGTGTCTTTTAGAATATTATAACTGTAACTCTGCAGCCAGATTTAGACATTTACAGCTCACAAAGTATAAGCAGGTCTCTTCAGGGGACATCTGTCTCCATTATAAGGAACTATTTGGGGTAAAATTTGAAAAGCTGTGTACTGTAATCTACAAATTGGTTAATGTAATAGGCACTACGCTATTAACCTGATGCCTTAATGCACAACAGAATCACTGCTGACATTAAGCTAAATTCAAACCAGAAATGTACTCGTATGAGGTACACGCGGCGATGTCATGTCAATTTAAAACACCATACGTCCTTCGGGCAAGAGGTTATTTTGCATGATCCTTTCATTCATGTTTTAAACAGAAAGTAGTGACAGGTGATGGTTGAAAAGGAAGTGTGCAAACAGCAAAGTCCTTTCGTTGGACAGAACAACTCCCAACAATAAACTTTTTTTTAAAGTAAAAAAAGGATTCATCCAGTTCCTTCACTTTCTCTACGTTTCTGGTCTGTAGTCATTCCGATCACTTTGGTGCCATTTTCCATCCGTCCAGTTTCAGGGTATGGAACAGTAACCTCCACATGCTCTGCCACTGCCCGGCTCCTGCTCCCCCAGACGGACCTTCTGACCCTGGCTGTCACTCTCCCAAAGACCCGGAGTCTGGAGGATCTTCTCCACAAGCTCCTCAAAGGCACACTGGACGCCATCTTTGGTCTTTGCACTGGCCTCTGTACAAAGGAAAGAAGGTTACTAAAAAAAAACACTTCCCAAAATGTGACAAAGAAAACACTACCTGCCAGATTTTATATCATAAAGAGAGCAAAACATCCTTATTTTTTACAATATAGTAACTAATGAGAGAAATTTTAAAATATGCATGTGTTGACAAACAGAACATATAAAGAATTAAATGAATCCGTGGGGTGAATCCATTCTCACAACAGATTAAATCCACGACATCTTCTTGCCCAGCCCTTTTCAAAACCCCATAATTTAGCCGTTCTAAAATGGAAACTCCATAAATGTTAACGAAATTTCCCAGAGACGGGCAGATTGGAGATGAGAATCAGGAACACATGTAGACATGGATCGGATAAATGAAAGCCCGCTAGATTTTAATCATAATGCAGTTCTTCTGGAGAAGCCGCATCTTTCAGCGCGCGAGACTCAGAAATGCCAAAACAGAATAAACAACGCAACAAACCCAAACTAAATGCATGGCTTACTAAGTGAGGTCTTGACTTGTTCCAATCACACAATTACAGTTCTGTCTTTCAAGACCAGTATGGCTCTACACAGCAAGTTACATGTTATGGCTCTATTAGTTTAAGTGGCCGTGTCTGATTTTTACTCTTTCATGGATACTTACCAATAAAAAGCATGGCGTGTTTCCGAGCAAATTTCAGTCCCTCGTTTCTGTCCACTTCATGGTCATCCTGAAAAACAAAAAGACATCATGTGTTCTTTCTCTATGTGGAATACACAGAGTAAAGGATAAAACATCAAGTGAAGTAACACCAATGGGCGCTAAGCACACTTATGAAACAATTGCAGGATTTCTGATGTTATGTTTTTTTATATTAATTATGACTAATTTAAGCACTAAGTATAAAACCAACATTAACAGGAAGGCCAACTTTGAGCCTTTACACTGCATATTCTGAACATATATGACAAGCTCTGTCATGGTGATGGCCTGATGGGACAGTGACGACGATAACTTGTCTTGGACGAGCAGCACTCACCCGATCGATTTTGTTCCCAACAAGCATCTTTACGATGTCATTGCGTGTCGTATAGGTTTCCAGTTCATTCAGCCAATTTTCAAGCTTTGTGAAAGTCTCACGCTTTGTGACGTCATACACTGTGAAAACCAATTAAAAAGAGAAAAGAGTCAGTGGGAATATTTGACCTGAGTATAAATACATTTTTTTTATTTCTTCATCACAAATTTTAACAGGACACTGCAGCTAATGATGGATATTGATTCACAGTATTTATCCAAAGTAACTTACAGGATAATGTGTAGAGTAAATAAAAAGCCGAGAGTGGATGTGATTATTTTATAGAAAGAGATAATTGTCTCTAGGTCTGGAGTTGAACATGTTATGTGGCTTTATAAGCATCACTGTTTACCGAGTATGACTCCCTGTGCACCGCGGTAGTAGCTGGGTGTCAGGGTGCGAAACCTTTCCTGTCCGGCTGTGTCCTGCAAAAGTAAAGACACGTAACATGAATGCACGACACCGAACTTCAGAGCGTCAGGTACACTCGCCACAGAAACTGGTCGTTGATTGAGAACTCCTTACAGATGTTTTGCTTGAGGGAATTATTCCTCAGAACACTGTCAACACGTTACATTTCCATGTACATAATGACATGTATGCAATTACTTTCTAGTAGTATATTTCAAGAAGTATTTCGAGATTTGGCATCCTCAAGCACAAAACACACTTCTGAAACAAGTCATGAAGTGTATTTGGGCGTTGGTTATAGCCTCGCCGTGGATGTTGTGTTTTTATTGGACATTAGGACTTGATGCCTCACAAAAGAAAGTTGAATTTGTTCTTAGTTTCTTTCAGTGATTCTGTCTGTGAAATGTCGCCATCTTGTGGATAAACCCACGCAGTTCATCATGTTTTTCCTGACAAAGAATAAACAGAGTAGGCAACACCTTATGACATCAGTCTTACCCATATGGCGAGTTTTGCTTTGTTCCCATCTATTGCAAGTGTCTTTACTTTGAAGTCCACACCTGGTCAGTCATATGAGAGAGAGAGAGAGAGAGAGAGAGAGAGAGAGAGAGAGAGAGAGAGAGAGAGAGGAGGGAGGGGGGGCAATTTTAGCAGATCAGAGGTGTCCATAAATGTGTGTGTACTGTATATGTGAATGTAAGTCTGCGTGTGAGAGAGTTCAGACCTATTGTGGCAGACTGCTCTGGATCAAAGGTGTCTTCAGTAAACCTCAGGAGGAGACTGTGGAGGGAGGTAAAGTCAGCATGGAATGAGCAGGCATACTGAATAATAGCCTCTTGGGTCTTATAACGGCTCCAACGACGTTACAGAAAGGTCATTACAGTTTATGTTGACAATGACTTGATGATGAGCAGCAGCAGCATCTCTTATCAACAAAACACCAGTGAAAAGTTGTGAAACTGCCTGCCTGACGTCATTAGCCACCTTTAATGGTTAACGTGTTCCCAGTAAGAGTTTGGCCTAAACTGAAGGAAAATGGACATCGGTAACACCACCAGCTAGCTGCAGCGACCACAGCTAAGTACCGGGGAATACACTTACATAACTAGAAGAATGTCAACATTCACAACAGGCTAGCTAACAGCGCGCGACCAAACGCAGACGCACCTGGACTTTCCGACTCCGCTTTCGCCAATTATCAACAGCTTCAGGGTGGTCAGCACGTCGTCGTCCATATTCGTGGAGGAACTGGTCTCACGATCACTTTGAGACGCTTTTAATGAATAATTTTACTTGTTTTCTGAGAGCAGCAGGCGGTTAGCAGCTCCGGTGACAGCCTGCTGTTCACGCAACTTCCGCCCAGTCTGCGACGGGGTCGTGACGTCACGCAACTTCACGAGGTTGGTAAATGAAAAGAAGTAAATAAATGTCACCAGTGTGTTATTATATTATTATATTATTGTAGAATTGGTTGTGCACTTTACGTTGTACTGCATGCGCACCAATAGAGTTGTGTTCAAATTTAATTAATTGAATGTAAGGAAGTTACAACATTTATAAAATGTCTTTACAATAATGAAATAATTTTCTTTTGTCAGGAAGTTACGTTGTGAATTTGTAAAAAGTAAATACCGTGGCATTAATAATAATAATAATAATAATAATAATAATAATAATAATAATAATAATAATAATAATAATAATAATAATAATAATAATAAAAGAAAAAAGAAAAGAAAAAAGGTTTTTGACATGCATGGCTTCTATTGCTCCACTGGCTTTTGAATATTTGAAAATTGTACACAACATGTGGTTTTGTGTACATGGTTTGTAAATTTTAAATAAAGCCACATATTCCTTTGCTGTTGTTGGCCAGTTTACCCTGAAGCAGAGCCTGATGAGGAATTAGAGGGAAGTCTACCATAGAAAATTACTGTCAACTAACTGATTGAAAACCAAGTAAATAACAATCCACATTATAATAGGTCTTTGTTCTGTGCCTTCTGTGCTACATTTCAACAATCTTCAAGGGCCCAAAAGTTAAGTGTTACCTAACCCATGAGAAGGAATCACCTGAGGGTCAAGCTAATGGCAACCATTGAGAGTTAGTATGGAAATGGAAATGGGACCAGTGAGCCGTACGACACCAATTGTTCTACAATAGGCTCTTTGATTGAAGCCGTCCTCAAACCTCATCAGTGTCTGTTCATTGCAGAGTAGCTAACCCTGTTATTATGTAAATCTCATCTCATGAAGGAGCAGAAAAGAGTCTGCAGCACAATAAATACAGCTGTTAGTCCTCACAGTTCTCTCTAATGTTGATCCGCAGCTATGGCGAGACTCCGCACGAATTGCATAGAGAGATCTCTCTGCGTGTGTTATGAGATGTTGGGTCATTTTATTGGTTCTCATCCCTGGTGGTTCTTAATCGCCCCTCTTATTCTCTCGGCAGGTCTGGGGAGCGGATTTTATCTCCTGGAGGACAGAATGTCAAACGATATCGAAGAGCAGTTCACACCTGTCGATGGACAAGCCAAGCTGGAGAGGAAATATATCCAAGAAACCTTTCCAAGAATTGATTCGACTTTTTCACGTTTAAGAATGAGCACAGATGGGAATTATGCAACTCTCATAGCTACAAGTGACAGAAATATTCTGACTGTGGAGTCACTCCAGCACATTGTAGACTTGGACTTTGAGGTTAGGAGTATGATCATGTATTTTGACAACCGGTCATTTGAATATGCCGATGTGTGTGCTGAGGTGATGGGATCCTGCACCTCAAATGACATGTTAGATATTATTAAATACAGCGGCAACAATATAGATGGAGTTAATTTGACATATCCGTGGTATTACTCTGATTTGAGGAATATTCCTCTATATTTAAGTCTAGGGAGTGTGAAAGTGTACGAAGAGAGCTCAGTTGTTGAAAGTTCGAAAGCCATACAGGTCCATTACTATTTACGTGAGGACAACAAAGCAAAGACTGACCTTTGGCTGGAAAGCTTCATTAAGTTGGTCTCAAACAAATCATCAACTTCCATTCAGGTAAGCAGAACTTTACGCTCCTTTTTTAGGCCTCTGCTCGAAAATTGCATACCCAAACTTAAAAGGGTGTATTTCTGCAACCACTATAAAGCTATTTGAATAATTGTGGTGTTATAATAACATGTACACCTGTGAGATTCTGTTCACATGTGTAATTATCAGTATATATGTTACTGTTTAAGAGTAAATGAAGATGACACAAAGAAATAATAAAAAGATTTCAGGTCCGCCAAGAAGAAAATCACTTTCAGGATGATTATTTGTTTGAAATGATGCAGCATTAAGGTCTGAACTTCTCCCAAATCATAACACAATATGCGAACATTCTCTCTGCAAAGGTTATCTTTGATAAAGTGAAGCAGAAAAAAGTTAGAGAGGGTTTGGTACAGAGAAAATTCAGACTAGGTCTCCAAAATTTGCATTGGGGCACATTTGCACATATTTGCGCACGTCTGTGACATTTTCATTTTTTCATGTACCAAACCATATATTTAACATGTATATTACTTATGGTGTTCAATACATCCAAATACAGCGAGTTTGGGCTTTTTTTTTCCTTCATAAAACAAGCTATGATTTACAGTTGTATATAACCTAGGGGTGATTGGTTTAGAATTGGTTAAATGAACATATTTTTGTTTAATTACTCAGCTTTTATTACATGCATTAATTCTCGTTCCAGGTGTCATACTCCACCTCCATGTCACTGCAGTGGGAATTTCAAAAATCTCCAGCAGCCGTCATTTATTTATTCTCCATCACCTATGTCACTGCCATCACATATTCAATCATTTCCTGTTGGAGGTTGGTACAACGTCTGCTGAACATGTTGCACGATAGATTTTGTATGTGTGGCTCTTTTTAATCTCAGATTTTCTTGTAGGTCTGATAATGTGAGGACAAAAGTGTGGGTGGCATCCTGCGGTGTGCTCTCCACGGGTCTGGCAGTCCTGAGCGGTTTTGGTGCGCTGTTGTTGCTGGGTCAACCTTTTGTCATGACGGTTGCCTCCTGTCCTTTCATGATATTAGGTAGGCCGTGTTCAACTTCTACGTCCATCAGTTACCATTGTCCAAGGAAGCCTCAAAGTTAGAGGACTCTTAAAACAATGTAACTTCCCACATTGACATGACATTCTGATTATTTTCATTTTTGGTGTTAGCATTATTTCGACTAGATGTATTGTCATTAGACATGTTCATGTTTCACCATCTTGACTTCTGATTATATACATTATGCTTCTTTTCATGTAACACAACCATTGCCGGGTTAACCAGTTTGGGGCCTCACAGGCAAACATTTCTTGTTTGGCCAGTAGTAATTTGTGCAGTGAGGGCTTACACAATTTACAAAATTGCTGCTGCTGCATTTTTACGGTATTCAAATGACACATTTCTGGCATTTGAAAAGGATCAACACATTCCAAAGAAGGCTACATGCCATTTTTCGTAAAATAGAGAGATAGATAGATAGATAGATAGATAGATAGATAATTACTTTATTGATCCCCAAAGTAATAACTTTCCAGCACAGTGGTATTGTCCTTTAACAGATCTTTACAAAGGCTTTTCAAGAAGACAAACTCACAAGATAAGGCCCCCACTTCATGATTGTGTACATTAGCCCTGCACAAAACAGGAAAGAGTCATACAAGCTAAAAACTCTTTCTCCTCTGACCTTCAACCTCAAGGTATTGGACTGGATGACATGTTCATCATGATCTCTTGCTGGCAGAGGACCCGCGTTCTGGACAGCGTCCCCGACCGGCTGGCCGACACCTACAAGGACGCTGCCGTCTCTATCTCCATCACCACCGTGACCGACGCGCTGGCTCTCTTTCTGGGCTACTTCTCGCCCTTTGGTTCAGTCCGGTCCTTCTGCCTGTACTCTGGGGTTTCTATTTGCTTCTGCTACCTGTACAGCATCACATTCCTGGGGGCCTGTATGGCTTTGAATGGACGCAGAGAGGCAGAGAACAGGCACTGGTTCACCTGTGCCAAAATCCCAGAAGATTTACCATCTGGAAGTTCAAAAGCCTTCAGGGTGTGCTGTGTTGGGGGGAGCTACGATAGAATCACTGAGACAGAGGAAACTGAGCCCTTGAGTTTCATGTTTGAGCGCTTCTATGGTCCATTTCTGACCCACAAATTGGTAAAAGCTTGTGTGTTTGTCTTTTACGCATGCTATTTAGCTGTTAGTGTCTATGGCTGTTTCATCTTAAAGGAGGGACTCGACATTAGGAATCTGGCTTTGGATGATTCCTACATCGTCGATTACTACAACAATCAGAGGCAACACTTCTCTGAATATAGCTACAACTTGATGGTGGCGGTGAAACATCCCTTCCAGTACTGGGATGAAGATGAACAGAAGCGTCTGCGTTCATGCATTTCAAGTTTTGAGAGTTTAAACTTTGTGAATGGGACTTTTGCTTGGTTTCTGTCCTTTCTACAATTTGCAAATGCGACCAAGCTCGATATAGGTTCTCAAGAGGCTTTCCAAACACATCTCCTACATTTCTTAGACGTTAATCCCATGTTCAAACAAGACATCAACTTCACTGCAGACAATAATATTCAGGCCTCTCGCTTTTTTATTCAGACGCTAAACAACACAACAACGAAGGACTTGATGATTGGAGTTCGGAAAACAGCAGAGGAAAGTCCAGTAGAGCTCCTGGTGTACCACCCTGCTTTCATCTACTTTGACCAGTATACTGTCATCATGGACAACACCATTCAAACTATCATGGTGGCTGTGATTGTGATGCTGGTCGTCTCGCTTGTCCTGATACCCAATCCTCTTTGTTCCCTGTGGGTGGCTTTTGCGATTTGTTCAGTGATTGTTGGTGTGACGGGCTTCATGGCGCTCTGGGGCATAAACCTGGACTCCATCTCTATGATCAACCTGGTCATGTGCATCGGCTTTTCTGTTGACTTCTCAGCACACATTACTTACTCTTTTGTCTCCAGCTCCAAGAGGGATGTGAATGAGAAAGCGATTGATGCTTTAGCCCATTTAGGCTATCCAATACTGCAAGGAGCACTGTCCACTATTTTAGGTGTGGTGGTGCTGTCCATGTCTGGGAGTTACATCTTTAGGACGTTCTTCAAGATCGTGTTTCTTGTGATTACTTTTGGGCTGCTCCACGGATTAGTGTTCATTCCAGTGTTTCTGACTCTGGTTGGGGCGTGTGGGACGTGGTGTTAAAGTGGTGATCAGCGCTGTAATTATAATGCAGGCAGTGCGGTTGCACTGGGGCCTGCGGGGTAGGTCCACTATCACACTTGCGGGTAAAGAATTAGGAATAAACCTTTAGGAACTTATTTTCTTTGGTACTTTTGTCATATAAAGAAATGCAATTAGGATTTCTGGGTAAAATGTACACTGTTGTCGATGAAATTGTTAGTGTTGACCACTATGGAAATGCTTTGTAATTAACATTTTACACACCAAGAATATACTATTGATTTCTTTTGTATATTAGTATAATAATTGTTTTAACTTTAGTTTAAGTTCAATACTTTTTGTGATCATTTGTTTTGTGTATCAAGTGTTCTAAACAGTTTGCATTTTAATCTTTTCTGTTTTGACATGTCAGAATTGTCTAATTTGCAATAGCTACGTACAAAATTAAATCACAGACCCAACACACAAAGAACATCATTTGGGATTCTTTATTTATCTCAGCTGCTCAAACATTCATGAATCACATCAATCACATTGTTGAGATTTTGTCAACCTACAGCAGAGAGTCATTCAATGTGTTCTCAGCAAAAAAGCATTACTGTACATTTATATACAATGCTCCCGTTACATCCCGATCATATATACAGCTAAACATGGGTAAAAGGCCAATAAACTAAAGAAATTGTGTCTAAATTTGAAGCAAAAAATTAAAAAAGGGAACATCATGAAGTACATATGCTGGTGGTAATCCTGACATGACTTATACTTTCAATTAAATGTTTAAAAAAAAAAAGAAGCAAAAATATGGATGACACACTGCTGCTGCTCTAACTATTCACTTAAAAAGAGGCATACATGCATGTTTCTACCCACAATCAGTGTTGAAGAAATGTCACAGAGTCAAGGATTTCACTTTTGAATTACACAGCTTAACTTCCTTTATACATAAAGCAGTGCCTGTAGGCATTCAAGATTGGCATCTTTCCTCCATTGCACAAAACGTTAAGAAACAAAAAATGTATAGCGCACAAGATGTGAGAAATATCTCTGCTTTGAAATAATGACAAAGGAGACATCAACGAACAATAACTGATAACTGGCCTTGGTGTCAGGCCAACATTGCAACTTTAAAACCAGAAAGTTGAAAGCTGAGCATTCGTAATTGTTCTGTCTGTACACGCAGCATAAATGAAATATATTACATGAAGAGAGCACAAGTGTATTTTTTAATTTATACACCTACATACCCAAAGTGCAGAGTTCAACTTTATATACTTCCTTCTTTAAAAGAAAAAAAAACACTTAACAGTACATTCCTCGAAAGGCCACCATTTAAAACAAGTAACGGGGGCATATGCAGAGGGGGACAGCAGAGTGTAGATACAGACATGATTCTCCAATCATCCCAAAGACAAAGAATCAGATGGAACATCAAAAAGCAGCACGTCATTGGGACACTTCCTGGTACTTAACTAAGAGACACGCAAGCTAGAAGTGGAGAGTGCCGCCTGACCTTGAAGACATACTAGACAAATAGCATATGAACACAAACCCTGGAAGACAAATAGGAGTTGAGATTTAGTTAAAGTGTTATTACGATTACACAGGATCTCGTTGGGCTCAGTGCTTCCCATCGACAGGCTGAAACTGACCTGTCTAAACTGATTTTAAACAAATTTCAACTCCTTTTTTCAACAATTGACAATATTTAACATGCTGCTTTCCTGTCTGAGGTGCATAGTTACATTCATGGATCATCTCCTCCCAGCAACTGATTAAGTGACCTGAGCAACCTCCTTAACATTTAACCCGTTAACCTGTGACACAGGAAAGTTGTCTAAGTGCCACATGAATTACCTCTATAAGAATATTGATGGGATTAAACACAGGGGACAGCGTGAGGATACGACATAGTTCCACATAAATCACTTATCCAGAGACTTTGAGAATGCAGACCATGACTTCTCAGATTCACTGTTTATGAATTGAGTCCATCCCTCCTTCCATGACCCCTGAGCTCTACAAATCTGACCCCTTCCCCCGCTGTTGCTACCCTCTGATTGTTGCTGTGCTTGCAAGTTTCATCTAGTCTCCAGAGTCTTGCCCTCTAGGACCAGCTTAATCTCTTTGGCATCCAGTGTTTCATACATGAGCAGGGCATCTGCCAGGTTTTTGTGCTCTTTGGTATGAGACTTCAGCAGGACTTTGGCACGCTCATAAGAGTCCTGGGGGACAGCAAGAGAGAAGATGGTAAGAAAAAAAGGTTTGACAAGGCTGGTTGAATTGCTGAGTTTTTTTTTGGTTTAGCATCAAAAACATCAAACAGACCTTCAATAATACTCGGACTTCATGCTCCACTGCTGCTTGTGTCTCCGGGCTCTGGGCCGTCATGTCAGTATAGGTCATCACACCCAACTGGGAGACAGGGAGGGGAAACAAACACATCAATGTATATCACAACTGTAGACTGCAATGCATGCGCAGTACAAATACTATTAATTAGAGGTTGACTAATAGTGTATTTTAAGGGCCAATATAATATAATAGTTTAAAGCATAATAAAGCCAATAGACGGTTTAAAATGAGTCATGGATACCACTTGTCTGCTTGCTGCAAAATGAGCGGTTCCAGGAGACAGAAAAAGTTTAGCCAACATTTTCTAACCCTATCGCCGAAAAGAATGATGCCTTGAAGGGTTTTTGAGATATTATGGAGTGGAGAATGGCTTTCTAAACAAATTATCTATAATTTAGTTTAACCTGAGAAATCAAATGCAAAGTCTGTTCCTTATTTATAGCTGGAGCGTCGTCAGGCAACCTCTACTATGACCAGCTTTCCCTTTCTAAGTCCCATGAATTAGCTTACCTTTTCACACATTCCAAATCTGGTCACCATCATTTTAGCAATCTTTGTGGCGCTATCGAAGTCGCTTGATGCACCTGGAGAAGAAGACACTTTTACGCCTTTAAAATTTTCAACCGGTCAACCACATATCCTCATTTTAGAGAATCAAGACTGTCCTACATTCGACCCCTCATATTAAATCCTTTTTAGGAACGCCGTCTCACCGGTTGTTATGTACTCATGGCCAAACATAATCTCCTCTGCTACACGGCCGCCCATACTGACGTCCATCTGGGCCAGCAGCTGAGAGCGAGTCTCACTCCAGCGATCGTTCTCTGGGAGCATGGACACCTGACGTTGAGAAAGATGGAGAGGAGGAATAAAAAATAAGAGGGATGAGAGGATGTACGCAGTTTAAAGTAGTGGCAGTTTGCACTGGACCTGGTATTAAAGACCTAACATGTAGAATTTAACCATTTAGTTTACAAGCTCACAGTTTACTTACATGTCCCAGACTGGGGCCTCTGGGCATGATCGTAGCCTTGTTAATCGGCATGGCATCTTTGGTGTAGTGAGCCACGATTGCGTGGCCTGATTCATGGTACGCTGTGATGAGCTTGTTTTGCTTGTCTATTTCTGCACTTCTTCTCTCAGGGCCTGGCAGACAAGAAAAGGTATGAATTAAATTATAGCAACATTCTCAAAATAACTTTGAATAGAGTGACCTTAGTTATAAAAAGGAAGCCATTGCCATGCAAGATGAAAACAGAAAACTCAGGATAAGGTTCAATAAAAGGTTATTCACATTCCAACAAATACTGGGAAACAAGATCTTCCTAGTTACTCACCCATGAGGATTTTGTCTTTAGCAAACTCCAGCTCCTTTAGGGTGACCATGTCTTTGCCATCAACTGCTGCCTTCAGGGCAGCCTGGTTGACCAAATTTTCCAGGTCAGCGCCAGAGAAGCCCACTGTGCCCCGAGCAATGATATTGGCCTCAATAGCTGCAGCGTCAGCACGCAACATAAACAAAGATCAGTCCCGGCCTCGGACTGGGTACGTAAAGTAAGTCAACATTCAGCCAATGAGGTTAACTTTTAAAAAATGCCAATGCTCTGTGCTTGTGGGTTCAGTGTCAGGACCTCCAAACCCAGGCACACAAACTATTGTTAGTTCTGTCTCACAGTGGCTAAATATCACATACCATACCAAAACATTTCAGAGAAAAATGTTGTTATAATTATTCAGGATTAGCAGATGTTGATCTCACACCTGGATCCATTTTAATCTTCTTCAGATACCATTTCAGTATCTCTGTGCGTCCTTTCACGTCTGGTTTGGGTACAGTCACCTGCATGTCAAATCGTCCTGGGCGGATCAGGGCACTAAAAAAAGAAAGAAGATGAACCGGTTAGAGAAGGGCTGACACTGTGTCAGCATCTGGGTCACCGCCTCAGGGTTGGAGTCCAGTCTTTGTTGTTATCAAGGATGAAGCTGAACGTAAATGTGCGCTGTAAGCTCTGACATTCTAACAGGAAGAGACACAGAGGCAAACATACTTATCCAAAGCTTCTGGGAAGTTGGTTGCTCCAATAATGATCACGCCTTCATTTGGTTTAAACCTACAAAATAATAGCACAGGGTGCATGCAAGTCAGTGTCGGCAACGCTGCGGCTCTCCTCTGGCTTTAGGTTTCCGTTTTCAAACCGCAGCAATGTTGAACTCCCTATTCATAATTTGAGCCGCAGTACTTTATATATTCTTGTGTCTACTTGTGCTGTATTGTACATACGTGTGAATAAAGACTGATCTTTATTATCTGTGTCAACTGTGGGCCACACTTATTAAAGTCTTGCGACAGCCACAGACAGACGAATTATGTTTTTGTCATGTTATCTTTAATGATAAAGATCATTTCAATAAAAATAATAAAAAATGTTTTCTAAAGATAATTAATCCTTGCTTTGGGGGTGGTTTATTTACACAATAGTATTATGTGTATTATAAACACAATAGTAATATTTACTCAAGATATTTTCTTTGTCAATACCCGTACATTGCAACATCCCCACCCCATATTGCCAAATGTGCTGTTAAGCTAAATAAAAACATCTCACTCAAAGCATTCAACTGTAAAAATGCCACAGATAAATTGAGAGATTACCCGTCCATCTCTGCAAGCAGTTGGTTGATAGTCTGTCTAGAGTAAGGGTGCATGGGAGACTCAATCCTTTTTCCACCCACACTGTCGAGCTCATCAATGAAGATCACACAGGGAGCATTGCCTTTAGCCTCCTCTAGAAAACAGTAGTAGGACAAATTTAAAAAAAACACACGTACCACAATATTTAGCACACAAAATAAATAATGCTGAATGCTGACCGGCGAAGGCTAAACTGCATTGCTGGCTTTAAAAGTAAAAAAAATAGTAGGAAATCATAGCCATTGTATCAGGAGGAGAAAAAAAGAAAACTTCTTAATTTCTAATGAAAAAATATATTTAAATATCCCACTGAAAAGATTCCGGATGCGGCTGGCTCCCACGCCAACAAACATCTCGTCAAATTCGGACCCGGAGGCATAGTAGAATGGCACATCTGCCTCCCCTGCCACCGCTCTGGCCAGTAGAGTCTTCCCAGTTCCTGGAGGACCAACCAGTAGAACACCTAGAGGAGAGAAAGGCGAGGAGAAAGGGATGACGAAGAATGAGACACGGATACAAAAACATGATTTTTGTATCAGAGTTGAAGAAAATGCAGGGTGAGAGATAGCGATACCTTTTGGCAGCTTTCCTCCCAAGACTGTGAACTTCTCTGGGTTTTTCAGAAACTCCACAACTTCCTGCAGCTCATTCTTCGCTTCTTCTACCCCTTTGACGTGCTCAAATGTCACATTTTTCATCTGGACAGGGTCCATTGCAGAGTCCAGGCCTGATGTGGTTCGGAACCGTACTATCCAAAATGGTTAGATTAAAGTTCGAAATCACACTGCATGGCACAGTTAATAAACTCACACGACACTGCCTGTTACTGAGGATTCTTTAAGAACCACAACTGATCGCATACATTAGTGGTTCAATCCTGCAGGTTTGAATATGCTGTTAGTGTTGCCTGCAAATAGCAGAACAAAGCTAAGTTATAACAAGATTAGTTATTTTCTTTATGTTCAAGATGCATAGATCAGTTTAGCGGGCAAATATTGGGCTTTATTATTGACATTTATATTTTGACACGTTAATATATTGGAGGGGGTTTCACGTGAGATAGGAAATTCAAAGCAGTTTTAGAGTAGAAAAGGAGCCTTTACCCGATATGAAAGGAGTCTTGGAGATGCCATAGAGCCCAACAAGAAGCAGCACCAGCAAGATTAGACGAGTCCTCCTGAGAGATTCTGAACAGTTGGAGCACAAAAACTATACATCAGCCATGTTTATTGCTTATAACGGAATAACGATCATGTGACTCAATTTGACTTTGTTCGTATTACAACTTGCCTTGCGTGCGTTGCGTCAAGACTTGGGCTTTCAGGAAACCCTCAGCAAAGCCCCTCTTGAAGGCATCCTGCTGCACCTCGGGTACGTTCTTGTTCTTAACCAGACTGTCTAGATTTTCAATTTCTATCCCCTTGTCACGCGTTAGAAAACCCTGCAGCACAAGGTAAGACTGGTCGGCAGTATTCACAAAGCCACAATACGCTTTCACTTGAACCACGATACGCTTTCACTTGAACCACACCGTCACTCTCGAGGCCATCTCACGAAACACAATGTGTAGGCTTTAACTCAACGTGCACACGCTCTACTTTTATCCTTTGATTTCTTTTTTCAACAGGCCTTGAACATTTCTTTCAAAAAAACCTGACATTTTCATCTAACCTAGTCAAATGAAAATGTAGTTGTTATGGCTACAGGTAAATTAATTCAACTGTATCTCTAACATGCTTATTAGATTAAATATGTAAAAGATATGCTAAATATAATAAGCACATTAAACATGTAGCACCACATGCTGAAGGACATTCTCAAGCATGTGAACATCTCTAAGTACGTACCTTCATAAAAGATGGTGTGAACGCCTGAGAGTCCAGGGAGTGGTCAGAGGCTGACTGCAGTCGTCTGGTTTTGCTCTTTAAAGTTTTAAAGCCTCTGTTTGGAACCCACACTTGAAAAATGAGGTAAGAATATGATGATTAAATAGTTTTAAAAACTAACCATGTTTCCACAACATATAACTTCACAATATTAACATAAACATTGTAAATCTACAATGTACATGTAAAAATAGGCCACCACAGATAATACTGACAGTTGAGTGGAATGTGTTACACTCTCAGTAACTTTATTTACATTGTCAAACAAAATGCAAACCAACTCAAGTAATTCATTAGGAACAATTCAATGCAAAGTTTTGGATTGGTAATATCATATTACATATAGTATTATTACTATAGTTACCGGGCCAGTGTTGAAGTTCTGTGCAGACAGACTCGAGAGGCCTGGAATAAGACATGGGCATTGCACCACACGAAAAGCCTGAGAAAGAGAACACAGCTTGACTGTTAAAGCTGAGAAAACCTGGAGAAAAAGTGGTAGCATGTTGTGGTCATTCCTGAGATATGATGAGGAGGCAGGCAAAAGCACCAGCCACAGGTACACTTATTTAAGTAGTACTATTTCCAGTATGGGAGACCTGTGCATAACAACAATGTGCATTCCCACCATGTTTATTGTAGTAAAAGGAGTGTGTAGAAAGATGTGAGGTCCTCCAGGCGTTCCGTTCACCCAATCGAAGTGGCGTCTCCTGTGGACTCAAGCGTGGTAACACACTGTTCACCAGCTCATCCAGCTGCTGTGCTCTCAGGTCTGATAAGCCAAGCTCACGCAGATTCCACGTGGGCTGCGAACACACATTATACCATCATTTGATTTATATTCCTCACAAGATTACTGTGGAACAGGTTTTTGTTAAACACTTGGACTTAGAATATTACTGTATCTGACTGATGCAGATTTAATCCAATGAATGCGTACCTCTGTGCGGTGCAGTTCTGGGTCTGAGGCATGCTCCTTGTGCTTTCTTGATTTGCAGGGGGCACTACTGCTGCTGCACACTGAGCTCTTCAGAGAGTGGAGGACATTGATGAGGTGGCTAAGAGGGACAGTCACCTGTGAGCACATGAAGTCGGGGAGCTCGTGTTACAAAGTCAACATGATGGGAATCAAGCTTGCACGCCAGTTATTTCTATTATTTATCTTTTTTTTTAAAAGTAGCAAGGTGACATTATGATTAGGGTGCATTGTATTGTATAATACATCGCTCATTGACGCAGTCTCAGGTCGGGACACACCGACTCAGCTGGCGTCAGGTGAAACTTATCCCGGAGGTATTTATTTATGACGGGTAAACAGAGATTACGCCAGCAACATTGACAGACTGTCCACTGACATGAACATGCAGGTCTTTAAAACTGTAACAAAAGGTCAACAGAGGTCACTTAAGAGAGAGAAAGCTAAATTTAGCTTTACCTGCTAGCAAGCTAAGAATCAAAACAAAAACGGCGCTAATGTTAGCTTGGCCTCGCGTCTCCTGCTCTCTTACCTGTGGCTGGACAGTCATTGACAGTGAAAACATGTTCAATTCTCACTGGTACACAGCGGACGTTGAGCTGCACAAATTGAGCCACTGTCCTCGAGAGCTAAAGGTCCGTATTTCGTTTACTTATCTCACAGTAGCAGTGAAACTGCTAACTTCAACGGCAGCTGACAATTAACCGGATATGACGTATATGGTGTCGTGACCCTGTTTAATGTTCTCTTTTTTGGGACCTCGTTAAACTGACTTGATTTCATGGAAAAATGGACCATTATTAGTCAGTAAACTTACAATAGTCTAAACTGATAAATGCGATACAATAAACTACAATAACACCTAGCTATATTTCCCAGCTCTAGACAGGAAGCATATGTACCCATTTCACAAGCAGTTACAGCTTTTCAGCCAATTATCTCAATTTTGAACTTCAAAATTTAAAGATTCACCACAATAAATGTGTTTGTCCAAATAATGTGTTTATTGCATGTCAAAATGTGCTTCACATACTCATGTTTAAAAACGGTATATTTGAAAGCACCACACCTCTCAAGAGACCTTTTTATTTTTACTGTACAGCTGACAAGAAACCAGAATGCATGTATGGATTGTCTTTTCTCTGTTTCTCATTTGCACAAAGGTGCACTCTTTGATACTATTGCACTGAAGCCATAAATTAAATATATACTTTTACATGTAAATACAATATTGGTCACCATCTTTATTTGGTCTAATAAATAAATGAACCTAAATGATTTATATATTTCTAACAATAAATATAAAAGTCCTTAGTAATTAGAAAAAAGTTCGACAAAACATGAAAGAAACCTAATCAACAATGAAATGTACAATAAGTAAAATAGCTGGCAATGACAATGGGGAATTGCTTAAGGTCAACTGCTACTGTATGATCATGAATTAATTTCAATAAATAGTTGACTCAGTGGTGTGACTTTTGTGTATATTGAGTTTTTGGTGGTCGTGAGACATGTCATAAATAAGACCACCATCTAAGGCTAAGCTCTCTGTTACAAAGAAAGTGCATTTATAATGCACAAATCATCCTCTTCTTAAAACACGTAAAAAGTATCCATGAAGTCAAAATGCTACACTATACTGCAGAGTCTTGCACACCTTTCTGACACTTCATTTATCTAAAGTAGCATTTCCATTTCTCCTGGAGGCTCATTATACTCCTTCTGTAAAGGGGCGTGAGAAAGCCACAGAGCAACAAAAGTGCAACAATGCCATCCCAGCTTCATGTTCGTCGATTAATGCCGATCGTTGACAAACAATTCAGGGGATTTTCCTGTATGGGAGAAAAGATGAAACTGAGTTTTGGTAGTTGGTATTGTGACTATAACGCAAAAGTAATATGTGATAATTAACCACAACATTCTTGATAAGCGTGTTTTGCTCACCGTCTCCTTCGTTGTAAATAAAGCTGGACGAGCCAATGAGCAATCAGAGGCCAGAGTGTAGTCAACACCGCAGTGAGTGGAGAAAAGGGAAAAGGCCACCAAGATGGTCTCAGGAACTATAAAAACAGAAACTTGCATTAAAGTGACTGTTTGTTTTCCTCAATATTACATCTTAAATTAAAAGATATAGTGACCTTTTGTGCTACAGTTAGGTACTCCTCCTGCCTTGGCGAAGATGATCTAGACTGAAAAATGTTATAACAAAATCTATTAATACATATATAGTAAATTGTCATGGAGACTGTCATCAACAGTGGTACATTTCAGTGAACACACTGTGGTTAAAACCTCTTTCCTTCACCTGTGACTTCGTAAGCGCCTCCAGACTGTGAAGCCTCTGCAACACTGTGGCCATGTCATGCTGCAGACGTAGCAGAGCTGTCGCTATTTGCTCATTGATGTTTCCTCTGGCAGGGCTGATTGAACGTCTGCTCTGTGACACACAACAGCAGGCGGCATCGACACTGGCACACCGGTGAGAGCTGCAGGTGTCCCCTGGCGACTGTGAACCTGGTACAGGAGTGAGAATGGCACAGCTTAAAGGTCTAGTAGTGTGTTGGATTTGGCAGTGAGGTTACAGATTGAAACCAACTGAAACTTCTTCAGGATGACAAGCATGAAGGAGGACATACAGTGGTAAACGCAAAAAACACAACACTGTGAATGTCCTTGTTGAGAGCAGGTGTTTAGTTTGCGGTTCTGGGCTGCCGTAGAAACATTTGCTCATGCTCGGACATGCTCAGTGAGGAGGATTTGCTTCGTAGATCCTTATTTTAAAGTGATTATACGAATAAGAAAAGATGGTTAGTGATATTATACTCCATTTCTTCCAATCAATCTCCTCTAAATGCCACACAGTAGTCCTATATTGCTACAACGTGCAAATTTTGTGGGAAAACTGCTGTGTTTCAGGGTATTGGATGCCTTTAAATGCTATAGGAGGATGACATAAGTACACTTTCAGAAGAAAGACAAATTAGGGATACAGTGTGAATATAAATCAGAGTCAACAGGTTCACCTCTCCCTCTTCTTGACAAGGAGCTGTTGTGCTGGCTTGCACTAATCCCTTCTTTAAGGTAGGAATCTTCCCTGAACACTTGATCCTCTCCTTCCTTCAGGGTAGTGTTGCTCTCAAACCAAAGATCCCTCTGCCTCACTGAGGCAGCTCCTGATCCAGGCGACAGTATTTGTGACGTCGACAGCCCCTTGGTAGGAAAAGAAGAGAGTCAACCACAGTTTGAATGGCCATTACTAGGTCAGAACACATTGCATTTATTGTATTTTACATTGCAACTTTTTGTGATTTAAGGGATAGTTTGACATTTTTGGGAAATATTTTATCTGCTTTCTTGCCTCGGGTTACATGAGAAAAGAAGCTCATCTAGCTCACGGAAAGAAAGTAAATATTTGCCGCAATGTGAAAACTAATCCTTTGATGTGGTGCACATATGGATGAGGGACGCCACACCTCTTCCATGGCCAGATGCTCCATGGAGTCACAGAATTCCTCATTATCTGAATCTGTGGAGCGATGGTTCTTCTCAAGAAAAGCATCAGTATGACCTGAACATGGACAAAATGGGAAATTATACTGTTCTTCAAGTCACATAATAAACATTTGGTTTGTTATATTTTCTCTTTTTAGAGGAACATAGTTATATTTATAAACTATTTTGAAGTATGTGTTGTTATTTATACATATATACTCAGGCACACGCACACAGTTATAAAAACGTGTACACTATTTGCATTAATGTTGAATCTTACCGCTCAGGTGTCCATTAAAGTGCATATAAGAGTTATTCTGGACACTGGGCTCCATGCAACAGGCCAGCTCCACCTCCTCCACCTCGCTGTTGAGGGAGCTGTGTGTCCCGTTGGTGAAGGAGGATATGCTGGGCTCCATGCTGCTGCTGGACCCCCTAGTGTCAGACCTCCACCTCTTGTCCACCATCAGCACCCTTTGGTCAGGCCTCCAGTCTGAGACTGAACACGAGAAAGAGAGAGAGAGAAACACAGAGAGAGTATAACAAAGCATTACAAAAGGGTGCAGTTCTTTTTTTAGGTGCTGTTTGTTTTGCCATATCTCGCCCTGGATGTAAAATAGTGCAAATTACTTTTTTCTTTTTCTCACTTCTACTTCTCATTTAAAATGTATAGACGTCTAAAGAGAGAACATGCATTACATTCATTTACTTTCACAGGAAACTATGTGGATTTATACACCCTTAAAACTACCTCAAGTGGGTTACAAAAATGTTGTTCTTAAAGAACAAATATGGCCAAGCGGCAACTACCGATGCTGAAATATAAAGCCAAAAACGGCATTTAATCAAATGGCAACTTGAGGCTGGCTCCAAATGTGAGTCAATTCCCCCAGGTTAAAATGCTCAACCTACAGCAGAAATAAACATGTTTACGGCCTGCAACAATTTTTTTTTTTTTCTAGTGTGTTTTTTCTAGTGTGTAACCTTTACAACACAGCACATTTCACGCTACAAAACAGCTAACAACTTCTACCACAGATGGTACCTTCTTCCTCCTCCTTGTCTTCATCGTCTGTATTGTCTTCTTCGTCACCATTCTCCTCTTCCTCACTGTTCCTCCAATCCCTACTTTCCTCGTTTCTCTCGATTTCACTATTTTCATTGCTTCCCTCTGCCTCCTCGCCACTTATGACACTTGTGCAATGAGCACTGCTGTCATTTTCTCCGAGATTTTGAATGTCATCCCACAGATCCCCATAGCCTGAACGATGAGGGAAACACTCTTCATTAACTCTCTATCTAAGTATATGTACATCCACACAAAGACATAATCACAGTTGACGGTTGAACATTTTACAGCTTCTGCACACTACATCTATACCACAGAGTGCAGATCACGATAAAGGGCAACAACCAACACGCTGACTCACTACAGCTCACACATGACGGATTATAGAAGAACATTTCATCTGACATCTCATTTCTTACAGTTCCTGCAGGGTCACTCTTTTGTCAAATGAAACTGCATTGAGAGCCACTGAAAGAGGTTCAAATAAACTACAGCCACTGCAAACACCAAAGACCTGCCTTCCATTGTCGGTTTGTGAAGTTGTTTGAGCATCTCATCTAGTGATAAAAACACAAGTAAGACAGGCTCTGTGTTAGAACAAATGTCATCTGTGTGACTAACAGAGAAGCCATAGCAGCAGCTCTCCATCCCACTAGAGCAGCAGCGCTCCCCCTGGATTGTAATGTGCTCTTATTAAGGCATCACTGTTCAAGGACATTACCTGCAGTGTTTTCAAAAGGCCTGGTGAAGGGTCTCCTGTCCATCTCATTATCTTCAGCTTCTTCTCCTTCCCTGTATACTTCTGTGTAGAAGTTGCCAAGCTTCTCGACCAAATCAGACACCTCATCCGAGATTGGGATGGTCTCCAAAATCTGACAACACAATTATAATAAATGTTGATGCTTTTTCTCTTCCAATCCCTTTTAAAACAATTTGAAATGATTACAATTTAAGGACTTGCTTTTGCATGAACAGGTGTGGTACAACTTTAAACAAGCTGCCAGAAAACAAGTTACGACATAATTACTTCGAGCAAAGGCTGACTGATTTATCTGCTGGACCAGGTAATTAAAGCTGATTAAAACAGCTGACAACTGGAGGACCTGATGCTATGAGTTGAAAAATGAATAATGCAATTTGTAAAAGCAGTCTGCTGTTATTTAAAAGCATCTGTCATTGTTCAACACATATATATGAAGTGAGTCCTTTTTTTTACTAACAAGATTAAAGCCACGCTAGCAGCTGCTCTGTGAGGCTGTACTTAACATCAACATGCTAACATGCTCACAATAAAGTGTATTGTTTACCATACACTATCCTAGCTTAGCCTGATAGTATGCTAACATGTTCTAATTAGCAATAATCACAAATTGCAATTGCACCTGATGGAATGTCAAATCAATCAACTACATTTTGACCTGATGGCTGTACAAGTGAAAAAGGTACAAGATTATAAATTTAGTATAATTCAAAGTCAGGCTCATGGTGGCGGTCGAGAAAAAGTCACAGGATCACTTCAGTCTGCAGGATACATCTTCTGGGGACTGGGAATATCAATGCTAATTTCACAGCAAACCATCAAAAAGTTGTTGGAACAACTAACTCTGGCTTTGAAATAAGAATATGATAAATAATGTGCTTCATACTCGAATAAACTGTCTTCACACAAGGTGTCTTTAAAGTTTCAGGAATTAATCTTTTGTGAGATATGTTGTATTATACTGTTCGTTGGGCACACACACTTTTCTTACCGAGCAAAAACATCACGAGAGCTGTGCAATCCAAGTGTATAAACTTTTTATAATCATGCATATTACGCATGTTTTCCTTGACAGGACTTACCTGCTGGATGTCCTCAACATAATTCCTCATGGCTTCCTCCTTTGTCATATTTCCCAAAGCGCTCCATGCATCCCTAGTAACACAAAATCTTAGTTTAACCTGAGAGCAAAGTGAATGCTGAATAACTTTTTTTTTTTTAAAAAGGGGAATTACACAGAAATCTAACCAAACTTGATCTACTCTGTAAGGAAAATCCATATTTGCAGTATTGTAGCGTGATATTTGAGTATTGCATTATTAAAATAAGCTGTGCATTGGGAACAATGGTACATCTGGCATGTCAACTGCCTTTGAAAGGCTCTGAATGGACAGGGAGCAAGACTATGATAGTGTGAATATTAGAGTTAGTTTTTGTGAAATACGCAAATGCACCAGCTGTCTGTCACCTGTGTTGCCATTAGCAACAACTCTGAATTTAGTTGTAAAATAATACAATCATGTGTGCATTAAGACAACATATTATACCATTTTGCTTTTCCACTCGTGTCCCAGTAGCCGTTAGGTCTTGGGATGTTGCAAGGCCCAAAAGTGGCCTGCTTGTAGTAACTATAGAACATCAGCAGCATGTCATCAGATGGCTGGAAAGGACCTGAAATTATAAAGTGAAAGAATCTGAATCATAACTATTTATTTGCCAAATATGTCACACATACGAGGAATTTGTCTTGGCGTGTGGTGCATGCATTAGACAAACAACAACAATCTAAACAGTCCAAGAAATATAAACATATTTAATTGACAATGGAATATAAAATAAAGTGCACAGACAAACATACAACAGCACTATAAACAAGTGTAATGTAGGTGTAATGGGAAAGTGGCAAGTGTATTTGAATGAAGTATGACCGGAAGGAAAGTGTCATAGGGATGACAAATTCAGAACACGGGCAGCTTGAAGATGCAACATACATTTCTATGCTGAGATACATGTGAGCTGCAGATAACTTTGTTAGCCTCGCGATATGACTGATTCAGTTAATCAGCTCTTATCCTTATAGCGGCTTTATCAATAGAGGGACAGCTCTTAGACGCTGCGCATGTAGGTCAATCACCTGGAGGGTTCACACACAAACAGGCACAGACTGCATCGTGTCGCACACATAACGCTCACTAAACACCAGTCCAATCACTTTGAGACGAGCATAAAGCAACATCACCTTCTTCCGGAAAACTCCGGATCACTTTAACTGCAGCAACAAATTTCGCCTCCAGGCTGTGTGCGTCCTCCTCCTCCTGCGCCATGCTGAATCCCAGCCTGGACGAAGTGAAGCGGTCCTCACATCTTGAACAGTAACATCAAGCAATTAATGGAAAAATCGAATCCGCTCGGAAAGTGTTCAGCGAAGGACACTTCAACACAATGTGCCCGTCACTGCAGCTCGTTGCCACTTGTCTTGTCGAGGGAGGCAGATTGTTTCCTCTTTAATCTAGGATATTCTAGGGGACATGTGGTTTATTAAATAATACATTGTCGGTTTAGCGCCAATAGATTACATTATGTCATCCTCCCTACGGCTGATTTGTTCGAAACTCACCAAAAAGTTAATATTCGCCGGTGCAATAATTATTTCATTAGCCCGGTGTCTGTCAGCAATATGCAGTAGAAAGCCAATCTCGACTCCTGTCAAGGATGAACCAAACAGTCAACGTCTGGTCACGAAATATGTCTGGGAAATGTAGTTTTTTGTGGACCCAGCGTCGCAAAGTAGCTGGTCAAAACGTAACGTTGACTACTGCAAGCCCCACAAACCCCTTTCAGCCGGGATTTAAACCGCAGTGACGTATGGGAAATGTAGTGTTCTGAGGTTATTCTTATATAGCAAAACAGCAGTGAGGAGCACAGGCCTTGTGTAAAGTATAGAGTAGGCCTATGTCTTTAGAACTCAACAGGGAATTTTAACAGTGATTTTTTTAACTCATATAGTTGAGTATAATCTATTCTAGAGTGTCAAATTTAGTTTAATATTTTATGTATCTTTTTAAGCTTTCAAAAGAATTTATGTAAGCCATATATTTGTGTTACTGCCATTATCAATAATGCCGTATGGCTATATATTAATGTTTAGAAAGTGTGATCACTGTTGGTGACAAATGTGAGGATACGGTGAGGTTAGTTATAGCTGTAACTTTAAGACTAGTGCCCCCTTGCCTGTTGTGTGTTCTTTTTAAAATAATCTGACTTTATAATGTGTGTACTGTTGTTTTGTGTGTTTAGTTTATTTAGTCTATTCCATTTGGTGTCTGTAAAGTGTTGGGCGCTACTATGACAACAAATTTCTCCTTGGGGATTAATAAAGTATCCATCTATCGATCTATCTATCTATCTATCTATCTATCTATCTATCTATCTATCTATCTATCTATCTATCTATCTATCTATCTATCTATCTATCTATAAAGCAAAATGCTATCTATCTATCTATGTAAATAGATAGATAAGATAGATAGATAGATAGATAGATAGATAGATAGATAAATATATCTATCTATCTATCTATCTATCTATCTATCTATCTATCTATCTATCCATCCATCCATCCATCTATCTATCTATAATATGTGTTATTATGTATAACATATACTAGTCATATTGCACGTTTTTTTTTATAATAATGATACTTTATTATTTTACGAAACTACGAGAAACCCAAATAGTGTATTGATATAATAATTCCCGTTATATATTTACTTGCATTTTTACCGATAGACTCATACGTCATCACAGTGCAATGCCATTGGTCCACTGCTCTTCTCCCCCGGCCTCTCAGCCAATCACAGGCCACCGTCGACAACGTAGCTGCCGTTAGTCACAGGCTATTGTGAATCGGAGGCCAGCGGCCCCACAAAGCCAGGCGGGGGAGCCCCTCTCTCAGCTACACGCCACAGCATCACCGCCTCGCCTCACCGAGAAGGACAGAGAGGAGAGCAATGCGAAGGGATGTAAGATGGCAGAGCTACAAATGCTATTAGAGGAGGAAATCCCTGCCGGTAAAAGAGCCCTTGTGGAAAGCTACCAGAACCTTTCCAAGGTTGCGGAATACTGTGAAAACAATTATGTTCAGGTAAGAGACGCTTTTAACGGCCGTTAAATTCGGCGGATTTACCCGCGATCTCCGTCGAGTCTGCGGTGCCATATAGTCACGTTAGAAGTGAGTGAAACCACAGGCACAGGAAACGCTGGTCGGAACGAAAGGGATCCTCAAACCGCTAGCTTCACGTAGTGGCCTCCTACCATGATATAATAATTCAGAGTCAGGCGCGGCTGCGTTTCGTTATTTTCTCGTTTGGGCTCGTGTTCTCCTGTAAAGGCGAACGTTACTCGGTGTGTCGGGAGCTGCTGGGGGCTTACGGAGGGTGTGTCGTTGTTATGACCGAGTGGTTTTGTCACTGGCTGCATTCTCTCATAGGTACCTGTGACAGAATATAACGGCTCCCGATTAAATGTTAAAAATAATACATTTAGACGTTAATTATCCTTGTTACGCGTGACGTTTGGGCCGCATAACTGCGGTGTAAATGAAGCAAAAAAAAAACGCGGCTTAAATCTATAAAGAGACATTTTTCCCCGCGCCAGAAATCAATCTAACATCAGCAGAGCTTGTAAGTGATTACTAATACGTTGTTAACGTACTCCAGAGTCACTATAAACTCAGTGAAACTGTCGCATATCGAGTAAAGCACCTACTCACTACCAAAGAGATTTAGCCCTTCTCATTAGCCACTAACATAGTTAGACTCCAAGCATCTCTCAACTGTTAGGGTGCTTAATAGTAGATATCAATATGTAGGTCAAGTCCTGAAAGACTTGGGGAAAAACACAAGTCGGACTCAAGATGTGTAGTGCACTTATGATGCAGAATGTGCTGAAAACATGGCTCCCCCAGCATGTCCATGGATCATTTGCTTGTAATCAAATGACTGGTGCAGGTTGATGATAGGTGTGTCTGATGCTTTTGTACAGACTGAATGGTAAATCAGGGTAAGTCAGGAAAAGTATTAATCAGAAGCTGTGGCTCCCAAACTGGCCACAAACCCATGAACCTGCAGGGACCATACCAATTTCCTCTAAATATTTTATTAATTCAATTGGAAGTTTTAAAGACAGATATTATTACTAGTGTTATTTTCCCCACCCTCAAAACAACATGTGTATGTTCAGCTGCAAAAATGTGCTCAAGTTGGATGGTCTTCCTCCGACACAATCTTAATAATCCAACATGTGTAAAATATGAAAACAAGTGTTGGGATTTCCAGCCTTCTCTCATAATACATAGCATCACCCTGCTACTTTGTTACAGTGAGAATGGATTCATTTAATGTGTGGGTGAGAGTGTGAGCTTACACCCTAGAGCAGACCATCGCTACATGGTCTGCTGTGAACAGCAGAGTCTGCTGACAGACCAGCACACACCAGAAACCCCACTGTGTTCCAGCATGTTAACATTTTGACTGCGCTGCTGAGCAAGCCCACAGTTTGCTGTAATAACACGTCAGATTGCTTTGCTTTGCTTGTCATCAGAAATGCAATGTGGGTTACACTACTTGAATGCACATTTAGATGATGAAAATGCACAGCTCTACGTTGCAGTGTACTCACCCCAATGTCATTATGCCGAAAGCTACCTGATGGATTTTGACATAAAGCTCAATGGATTGGGTTATTATCACACATTTAAGGTCTCACAGGTACATTTCAGTTGAGGAAATGTAGGTTGCAGGTTAGAGGTTAAACAGACGGGCTGATATATTGATTTATACATGTTCACTTATGGATGTTTTGCGTTTCAGTAATTTGAATGATTGTGTGGACATGAAATGATGATTTGTCAGGCACACCAGGTTGATAGCTTGTCCCTTTTGTGTCACTACTCGGCAGCAGTGTATCTGGTTGTGTTAATAAACTTGACGGGTTGATGATGCTTTTCATCCCCTTCTCCGATAATCTCAGAGATCTGTACTACAGTGTCACCTTCTGCTTCAATATCTAGAATTATGCCTAGAATATAAAGTTGCATGTACGCCGCTTCTCCCGAAGATTGATTTCTTTGGGGACATTCAAATGATAATCTAGAATCTCGCATGCATATGAATCCACTTGACAAACACAACAGGGAATTATGAGTAAGCAGTGCAAGTCATTATAGCGTGTGTACTCAGGCTGTGAGCAGTAATATTGGACATGCAATATGTTTCGGTAATACAGCTCTAAATTCATCGTTTTATAAATGCAGTTCCTGCATTTACAGTATCAACAAGAATAGCTTAATCTCTCAAAATACCCTGCTGCCATAGATAGGCCCTGATATGTAAATCCACACTTATTCTGGAGGAGAAAAAAAAGAGTTTTATTCTTGGATGAGATTTTTTTTTAAATTGGCCAATGAAAAGCTGTCATCTACAAAATGATGGTGGGCATAAAAGCAGAACTTTGCTTTGTTGGTACCTTTCTTCAGGCCTTTGTATACAAAAATAGCAACTCTTTAAATGATATCTGTGTTAACATTGAAGAGCGCTGTTTTTCGATGAGCCTTTGCTGCTATTGCTGTGTAAATAGGTCTTAACATCCAGGCTTATTGAACAGTACTTCATGCTGTTTCACTATGTGATTCAAAACCACAAAGTGCCAATCAATGTGTTTGAGTTGCACTTTGTGTTTGAGTTGGTATCCGGATTAGTTTTTGTTTCCATGTTTAAGATAAATCAGTTTTCCTCTCCACAAGGACGTGTGTGACGAAAGGGGTGTAAGATGGAAACCTATTCTGCTTAATATTTCCCTGATGTTGACTCTGCTAAAATCCCCCCTGTCAGCTGACATGAGACCCCTCTGAGTCATGGCTGTTTGGTTCATGAATCATGAGGTTCATAATATTCCACTATCAGACCTGGTGTTTAATACGCACTATGCATTGCTAGGTTGAATCTGGTGCTTAACAAAAAATACATTCCAAATGCAGCTATTACAAAAAGCCTTTTATCAGAGGAAATTAAACACAATAGGAAGAGAGGGAGAGAGAAAGAGAGGTGGAGAATCACCATGAATAATGCGTATTACAAAGATGTGGGGAGTTATTACAAAGGATTTTCTATGCAGGATATTTTCAGACTTTTTGAAGATTAATTTAATTCCGTTCGTGGTCTTAACCTCTCTTTTTAATCCCAGTTCACACGTTTTCTTCTTCCATCTCCCTCTCGTGTGAGCATTGTTAAAGGTAGCTGTGGGTAGCTAACGTTGTATGTGTTTTTGTACTTCTTTTTAAGTGGCTCATAAGAATAGTAAAATGTGAAGTGTTTTTGGTAGTCTGTACGCCTTTGGAAACACAAGTCAGCGTTTCCTAAGCTCAGGTATGAGGACCTGTTCCAGTCTCTGTGATAACGCTGCGTTAGCAGCATATTTTCCTCTGCACGGGGTGAGCTGACCTGTTAGTGCTGCCAGGCATCTGCAACACATGTTGGTGCTGCAGGTGGTTTGCTAGCTAGCGGGTGGGCAGGGGGTTATTTTTTGGTTCAGTGGTGTCATGATGCAAGTTATTAGCTTCCTGCAACCTCACACAAATCAAATTGCAGCCGGTGATTCAAAGCCAATGTCTTTAAAAGAAGAAAATAATCATAGTGACCGAACAGCTTAAGCATATAGTTGAACAGATCTCACCTGGTGGGTTTAAGTGTTTTAAAGCAATAGTTTAAGACTGACTTGAGTGAGACGGGAGTTTGATACCACTCTCATATCTGCCTGTTTATCTGTAAGCAGGAAACCAGAGCCACGAGATGATTAGGTATGAAATATAAAACAGGGAGAGTGTTGCAGTACGTAACATCCTGTGAAACCACAATGTGTTGTGACATTTCTTTTTTTCTGCATTATGTTATGAAGTAAGTGTTAGAAATGCTGTTACGTAGGCTTATTTTACTCTCTTTTTTTCAAAGAATCAAGTAGTTTGAAGAATCAAACTTTGACCTAGTGGGACTACGTCCAAGTTTTAATGATAAGCTATGTTTACTGTTGTCTGGCCTCTAGCAACATACTTAATGCAGAGGCGAGAGTATTATTTCACTTCTCGACTAACTCTCGGCAAGAAAGAGAATACGCCTGTTTCCTGAAATATACATTTGCCTTTACATAGTAGTATATATATTTATATAGAGTATATTACATTTAGTAAGTACCAACCTTTCTTTATCAGTCAGCCAGTCTTTTAAATGTGTTGAATCCACATAATAGCTACTATGTATGATGTTCATTGCAAACTCCAGACTATTGTAAAACAGGGATGCTACTCTTAACGCACAGCTCCTTGGCTTCGTAAACAAGTCGCAGTCACAGCAAACATCTGCAGGTCAAATTATTAGTTTGTTTTGGATTTTGGTGAAATAAATTAGTTGAGCATATGGTCGTCCTTTTATCATTTCATAGACTAATTGAGGAATGTATTAATAAAAAAAGAGATTGGATTCGTTATATTGACAGTAATTGCGAGTAGTAATCCTGCTTCCAGATTCCTGCAAAAGACTGGCAGTACCCTGTTGGACTGGTTCTCTGTGTGGCTGCATTACCCCTGTTTCGCTTCCAAACTATAAATATGTTCATTCAGGCCCTTTGCTATTTAAAGGCATCCAGAAACAGATGGTTTGCACAGCCGGGTGGATATTTGGGATCCCAGGAAATGTCTTGGCATTCCGGCTCCCTTGGCTCAACTCCCACCATGCACCTGTCCCATATTGTCCAGCTGGGTTATTCAGAAATGATTCCTGTCCAATTCCAGGCTGCTTTGCATCCACAAAGTAACTCCAGATCTTCACTTAGCTTTGCAGTTTCGAAACAGTCGAATGAACTGTCCTGACGAGAGTTCAGCATTTCCTCTTGAATTTGTTGGAGCATCCTACCTTACTTCCCTCTGCCAACTTCTCTATTTCTTCCACCCACACATCCTTCCACTGATTATGGCTGACTTGTGTTTTCTCTCCCTCTCTTTCCTTTTTTCCTCTTTCTGCCAGGCTCAAGACAAGAAGAAGGCCCTGGAGGAGACCAAGGCCTACACCACCCAGTCTCTGGCCAGCGTGGCCTACCAGATCAACGCCTTAGCTAACAATGTGCTGCAGCTGCTGGACATCCAGGCCTCGCAACTGCGACGCATGGAGTCCTCCATCAACCACATCTCCCAGGTCAGGTACACACCACAGAGCTGGAAGATGCTCATACCCTATTCATGCATACATTGCATTTATGTAAATTAATAATGTCCAGGGTTTACTTACCTAAGGGTAAGGAGAGCAAAGCCTTTTTTTGGGCAAAAGCTTATATTAAACTTCAGGGAGATGTCTCCCTGTTTGTAGATCTACTCTTGTTTTAATTTGCTGTTGATGCTTTTCGAAGTCTAAGCAAACTCATAACATCGTCCATGTTTATCTGTTGTCCAAAAATCCATGATAATGGATGTACATTTTACAACTTTTTTTTTGACAAATTGTTTAGCCTCCATTCCAAAAATAGGGGATCAACATGTGGTTTTTGAGGATTGTCATCTGAGGATTAAACCTATTCGAGTACAATCAAGCACAAACCTGCCGGTATTGTCCTGTGTCATAGTGACAACGCATTCACACTTTATAAAGACAGACAGATATAGCAGGGGCATGGATCATGCTGGAGCTGCCAAACCGCCACAGCCACTCTTGCTTCATCAGCAGTTCTCTCTCTCTCTCTCTCTCTCTTTCTCTCCCCCTCTCTCTCTCGCTCCCTCCCTTAGTCTGCGCTTCACAAGGCCACCCTGCCTGTCAGCCAGTGAATGTCCCCGCCGGTCCCCTATCCGTGTGCTTCATTAAGCCAGTCAGGGATGAAGTGAAATCCTGACGCCAGCTCTCGCGCCTGGTTAGCATTTTCAGCTTCCGCTTTGCTCTACAGACTGCAGGACGGAGTACAGTCCGGTGAAGTCTCATGAAGAACAACGGAAGTCTTTTATCGTTCTTTGAGATGGTCGGTTGATATTTCCGCCTCGGAAACAACAGCCCTATCGGGACTTGTAACCACACTAGTATGAACACTGGGCAGCACCTGTGAAGCCAGCCTGGTCACTTCACTATAGTTGGTACTGAGTCAATCAAGGGAGGGACTTGCATCGGCTCCAGTCGATCCATCATGTTTAAAATACAGAACTTCTTTTTCACAGCAGTCCTTTTGATTGTAAAAGCTCAGGTGGAATTAATAACATTAATGATGGCTCCATTAGCAGTGAAGCCAGTATGCACGACACTAGAGCTGTAGAACAAGTCAGGCTAACCGGACACAGACGTCATTAAAGCTATTTATTCATTTACACCTGTACTTTTCATCAAAGGTATACTTGATGAAAGGCATCCAGCAGACATGGGTGAATGGTAATTCATATATAAAAGGTATTATCATATCGAGATGCATCTCAATGTCAAAATCTCTCACAGAGAGAAAAGTTAATTTCCTTTAAGATTCATCTCATTCAGGTATGCCCCCAGGGCTTTGAGTCATTATTCTAGTGCTGACGCTTCCGAGAAATTACATTTTATCTTGCTGAGTTGTGCCAGGTGTTTTTCTGCCTCACAAATTCATGTGCTGAAAGAGTTAAATGGGATTAAAAAGTGAAGGTAGCCGAGCACTGCTGCCAAATCCAAAGCCCCATCTCTGTAGGATTTAAATGCTGCAGAGGAGGCTGTCACAAAGTTCTACCAGAAATGCCACTAAATGCGAAACTACAGCAGGTTTAAAAAAAGCAGAGCGGTTACAGTGCGAGGGATTGTGCCGCGATACAAAACAAGTACCTTCCCACAACTCTCTTTACTCCTCTTTTCCATTTCCTTGAATCCTGCAGATGGTTGTCTGTATTTTATTTTCATCTGATCCCTATTTTTCTGAAGTAGTTGTCATTCATCCGCTCAATGACCCACTTGTGCCTCTGTCTGCTCCATTTCGACTGGCCAAATCCTGTCAAGTGCAGGATGTACCAAGAATCAGATCTGAGGGTAAATTCAAAAATGATAATGACGCCGCTGATGCAGGCAATTGCAAGGTTTCATTCATAACTCCAGAACATCATTTCTACTGTCGAATTGGCTGAATTTGTGGACGTGTTACTGAGCCATATATGAGATCATTGATGTATGAAACCACTGACATGCCTCGCAGTTTCAATACAGACTGCACCCTATTTTCCTCTCGCCAGTAACACTTCAACACGTTGTTTCAACTGCACTGCAGAGGCCAATCATTTGCTAAAACACAGATGTAGAGGGCTGCAACTAGGATGTAGATCCAGTGGTGAACGTTGCAGCTGTGCCAACTGCTCACAGAAGCACACTGCAGTGGTTGAGCAGACGGCCAGAAGTTTATTGGAGTAAAGATAGTACAAAAGAAAATCAGATTGAGAAAGCACAAAGGTCTGATTAGGATTACATGTATGTTTCATAAAGAGGAGCAAACTTTGTTTTTAGTAATGCACGTGTAGAGCTAATACAGAGTCCAGTCATCGCCTGCAGATGTGTGCCATGCTTTCTGCACTGCTGCTTCAGTTGTACCTCACTGTCAAGAGTAACTCTGGATGCTACTTTAATGTGTTTACAGTATAGACGCAAGATGGGTTGTGATAGTTTCGTAAAGGCTATACCATTTTAAATGATGCCGGCTTAAGTCTCGAAACAAAAAATGTTCTCTGCAGCCATCCCTCCCCCACTTAACTTTATTTTTACATTTCTTCCTGATAACGACACACGTTCCTTTCTGTCCTCCTGAGTTTTGTTCTCGCTTTCTCTAATCTGCGCTCCACCTCTACTCGCCTATCACCGGCAGGAAATAGGCGTGTCTTTTTTTTCTTCTTCTTCCTTCCCAGCTGAAGCTGGGCGTGTCGCCCTCAGTTTCCTCTCCTAAAAAAAGAGCCTTGCGTGTTTTCTATATATATCTCATATGCAGCAAACAGACTTCATGTCAGAGAGAGTTCTGCAGGGCAGCCGAGGGCGGCGGGTGCGGGTCACTTTCACAACACCTATCAGACTTTCCATCTCTCAGTTGGATTCTTCATCTCCCCAGAGAGAGGCGAGAGGCTGAGTGGTGATTGATGTGTGACCTTGTTGCAGTTTGGGACTCACACACACACACATACACACACTCTACTTACAAAACATGCACTCATAGATTTCTACATGAATACACACTCAATTTCTCAATGTCTCTTTGACAATCTATTATGCACAGATGAAGGGAGGATACACTTTGTAGAGTCTGATTAACAGTAGCTATGGATTCATGTACGGCTGTTATATCCCACATCAGCACTCTCCTCCCAACCGCGACCTCATATTCCTGAGATAAAGCCGTCCCCGTCTCATTCTTCCCCACGTTTCGTTTAGCTTCCCCTCCCTCTTTTAATCCCTCACTCTTTCCACTTTCATTCATCATTCATAAATTGAGGGCCAGTCCTAAGGCGGCGGTCCCGCTGTGAGCGATAATGACTGTAATCGCAGAAGAAATGGAGGTCACTGAAATGTTCGCTTGCTTCTGGTGCGAGAGGTTAAAGTCGAGCTTCGTCAAATGAGCCCCAGGCTGCAGGCCAGGACAGCAGAATAGTGGGTCAGTATAGTTCAAAGGATGAACCAGGAGTGTGTGTCCAAGCAGTGGGAGGTTGGAGGATTTAAAAGCCACGAAGAAATAAACTGGGTGAATTTCTAAACTGTCATTACTTTGATCATCTTGTTATATATATCTATATATAACCGTTATAACCCAGCGGTGGACTCAATCACGGTATAAAATGACTAACTCAGTGGAGCAGGTAGCAGCAATTGTTCCTGCAGATTCTCATATTAAACACGAGTATTGACCGGGTCTCACAAAATTGTAAATATTTCAATAATAAATATGCTGAAATAGAAACTAAATACAGTAATAATAAATATGCTTGAAGAAAAAGATGAAGGATTCCTGTCAGGAAACCTGACCATGTTCTTCCTGGTGCCGTAATTTTAGGATGGGATCTGAAATACATAAATGTACAATACAATCTCGCCAGGGAAATGAGGTGATTATGCCAGCTGAGCTCCTGGGAGGCTTTTAATGTGAAACAGATGGAGGAAGTATTGGGTTTGCATTAAAAGCAAATACGTGCAAGCACAGGGGGGCCTTTTTCATAAAATATAATCCAATCTCTCCTCTCTCAATAAAACAGGGGGAAGTATACATCTTATATGTGTGTGATCATAATCTGTTTAAAAGAAATTCAATGCAAAGCATTGTTTGGAGCATTTGCAATATGAAGAGTAAACCCTTATAGTCTGTTGTACCCCACCACTCATGTCCTCCTTCTTTTCTTCCTCATGCAGACGGTGGACATCCACAAGGAGAAGGTGGCACGCCGAGAGATCGGCATCCTGACCACAAATAAGAACACGGCACGCACCCACAAGATCATCGCCCCTGGCAACATGGAGCGGCCGGTGCGCTACATCCGAAAGCCCATCGACTACACACTGCTGGACGACGTGGGACACGGCGTCAAAGTAAGAAAGATATCGGCCATTTTGTGAAAAGTATATTCCTCATGTAAGACTCATTTACTCACATAAAGAGTTTCTGTCCACGTTTTAGTTACTGCTTTTCAAAAAGCACTTCCACACAACCGGTGTTGCAGCTAAATCCCAAAGTCGTTACTTTGACGTATCATCTGGATTTCCAGTGATAATCAATTTTGCGAGACGGGAAAACACATACCTCGTCCAGTTCACACTTTCCATTTTCATGTGAACAAGCTCCCTCACTCCCGCTGCACACAATCAATACTCCGGCCTTTCAGTTAATTAAGTCCAGAAACACAGAGAAGTGTTTCAAACACTCGCCCTAGAATGACAGTTGAAGTGGCTAAAAGGAAATCTGTGGTTGTCAGAGATTTCATTCATGCCCATTAACAACGTCCAGAGCTGGAAGTTAATGAGGACGTGTGTGTAGCACAGTGTGAATAAAAAGAGACATATTGGCCAAGTGCTACACACCATCACATCCTCTATTGAACTGTGGGGAAATATTCTTTCAACCCTTTTCCGGCTCATTCTTACATTTTTTATTCTCTCTCCCCATGATCCATCTTGCCATCTCCCCTCTTCTTCTCCTCTTTTTTATATAACAGTCTGAACGTTTCTGCTGTATACACACACACACACAGTTGTGGCCATTGATTGCTGCTGTCACACATTTCCGCAGCTTGTTTGAGTTGTCCTCCTCGTCCCTCTCGCCCTGTCTGTCTCTGTTGAGATAGCGGCTGTCCGTTGATTTTCAAACATCCGCTTATTGGAATTCAAAAGCCAGTGTTTCCTCCTGTGAGAGTTGGCTCACACTGACACACATTTGGCATGGCCCACTATGCAAATGAAGCATCATTCATGGATGCTGCAAACCATGGATCTCTGTAGAAATCAGTGCAGATGCTGGAATCTTACTGGGTATTTTCTGTGTGTGTGTGTGTGTGTGTGCATTTTTGTTCCATGGATTTGCAGACAAAAATGCATAATATCCAAATTCCATCTCTCTCTCTCTTTCTCTTGTTTGTGAATAATTCAGAGAGAGATTTATATAATTTCAAACTCACTCCTCCAGAGCGAAAGAAAGACATGTAAAGTATTCTGAGAAGTGTATAACAATGTCTGTGTATTTGTTTATAGTGAGTTCCTACTTTGGGGAAGTTTTGGAATGGCAGCGTATTAGCGCTCCGTGGTTCCAGCCTGTTTCCTCCTTGTAGCGGCAGGTTCCCTTGAAAGTTTAAGACTTGGTCATCACCCCTCTGCTTTTCATCCACATAACTCGGTGAAGCCACCCATGGATAGTTGGAAAGAGCAATTACGGATGGCTGTGCTCACCCCTGCACCTTAACAGCATTTATTGGCATTACTAGAAGTTACTAGGGTGACATCGTTTCGACCACATTACAGCCACTCCGACAGTCTCAGCATCTCGCTGCTGTTATTTATGACCTTGCCGTGCTTTACTGCCCAGGTTTTTCTTCTTCAGCACAGCTGCAGGTAGCTCAGGCGCCGCTCATTATTTCTAGAGTTTAGAGATTCAGGCGATTCTCATTCTGATTACAGTCTATAACATAAGTCTAGACACCGGCACAGACACACACACACACACACACACACACACATACACACAGGCTTCGTGACTACGTTGTGTGTTTGATCTCGAGCACAGTGGTGGTTTCACTTTTTTCTGCTCCTTTAATTCAAACTTTAACAAGTATTACAAAAGGAAGTTGTTACTTCCTGTTTGGGTTGTTTGGTGTGGGTTTGGTTTCTCGCCGGCAGCTGAGTGTAAATGTGAGTGACTGATGTTATAGAACAATAATTCATGATTAAAAGATAGCGTGCCTGATATTGTGAGACATTTTTTTTATTATTATCAAATGTGACTCAAGAGTTAAGAATATGCTTAGTGTGGAAACAGTTGGTTGATTATTCAATTAGTTGAAAATAAATTACCAACCAATTTATTAATGTTTTAAAATAACCAATTAATCATTTCAGTTATTTAACAAATGAAAAAAAAAGCTTCAGCTCTAAATGAGGCTATATAGCTTGTATTGACATTATACATTTATTATTTAGTATCATTAAATCACCAGAGGAAAATAATACTGTCTAAAATAATGATCCCTGCTTGTTGTGATTCATCTTTGCTCAGTGTGTTGACGTTGGGAGCTTGAACAGCTGCAAGGTTTTCCCAGGGTTTTCCCACACACACATGCACACATTCCAGCACACTAGCAACTGACACACACATCACACATTAGAAAGGAATAGACCCTCGACTCAAACACAGAGTTTCAGCCCCTCATCTTTTCAGTATGTGGCCAGCTCGCCAATTCAAACCACACAAGTCTCGAGGCAACGTGGTGACTCGGCAAGCTTTATTTTTAGCCATTAGATTCTCTTTGGTGTCCTACTAATTTTCTCAACCGTCTTATTTTATTATTCACGATGCTCTTGTTAAACTTTATATACTGTATATAAATATGTAAAGTATGTATTATGGCTACATGGGGTTCATCGATACTGCTTAACTGTCACACTTGCTTTCACTAAACTCTCCTTGACCATTAACCAATGAGCATATCTTGTTTTCTGTCTTCCTTTTTTGCCTGCTTGCACTCAGTGGCTTAAGGCCAAGGTAAGAGATAGTTGTCTTTCTCTTGTTTTTCTTTCATTTGTAAAAAAAAATTTAGATTTTGAGAACCTGCAGTTAAGCTTTCATTGAACAAATATGATTCCATGAAAAAAGCCTATTTATTACGATGCTACAAAGCACTATCATTACACTGGCTGTATCTCTTGTTTCCATCACTATTTCTCATTGATTAACGTTAATTAACAGAATCTAGTATAGTATAATTTAACGAGTACAAACCTGGTGTGAAATTCTGCCATGAATATACTTTAGGTTCAACTATATATGTATGTTACAGTAAATGCAGAAAAATAGTTAAAGTAGATACGAAAAGCATTTTCTTATCTCCTTTTTTATACTCTGAGGAAAATTTAAGTTTGGCTTAGTCTTTATTGGTTTAAGTGACTCCTCTGTCTAAATATTCACTTGCAGGGCAAACACTGGTGTCAGCTCCTCAGAATATACAAAAACAATGTTTTAACTTCTCTTTGCTCCTCTAGCAACATGGGAACAATGCGGCAGGAAGGGGAGGGACACTGTCCAGGACAACCCCGCCCTCACAGAAACCCCCAAGCCCTCCCATGGCCGGTCGTGGTACCCTCGGGTAAGAACTTACAGCTTTAGTAGCCATTTTAAAAAAGCTTTCTCTGTATATGTATTCTTGCACAAAGTCTCGGTATCCTTACCTTTTTATATGATAATACTGTCAGTTTGAGACTAGTCCTACATTATAGTGGTTGTCATAAACACAAGCACCACCTGACCATGGTTCCATAAACAATGTCTGTAAAAGCCCAAAGTACCTCCTCTCACTTCATAAAAACACTGAGAAGTAAGTGTGTCCTCTTCGGCTGTGTTTATCTCTATCTAGGCGTAACACTCCCTACAAGACCCTGGAGCCAGTGAAGCCTCCAGTGGTACCCAACGACTACATGACGAGCCCGGCCCGACTGGGCAACCAGCACAGCCCCGCACGCACAGCCTCGCTCAACCAGAGGCCCCGGACACACAGGTAGCATAGTCCCTGTGTTTTTGGACCTGCAATTGACACACAAATCTGTAGTCGGACACCTTAACACTCTGAATGTATCGCTGCAAAGCTGTGAACAACATTAGTCGGAGACCAATTGGCCGTGCACTACAAGCCACGTTAAACTAGAATTCAAAACCACAAACATGCAAATATTTGTTGCCCTTTTCATGCATACGTTTTTGACCCGTCATAGTAGTAAAAATCAAAGCTGTTACTCATAACCAATGACTCTGTTCTACTTAAGTGACCGAGTATGACAATGAGTCAGCATGCACAAAAGACCCTTTTCACAGCAGCCATTTTGACACGCCACAGGAGGGTAAACACAGGTGCAATTGATAAAAATAATGACGGTCCCATTGTGTTTAGTGTGTAACAGCCACTTTAGTGAGCCAGCATTCACAATACCAGGGCGTAACAGGGCCATAATTACTCTAATTAATTACACCTGTGTTAACCCTGCTATGACAGGAGAAAAGACTATACTAGAACACCAAACCAGCTCAATGAAATCCAGCCATCATTCATTTAATTATTTCAAACTCTGCGTTTCCTACTGTGATATATCAACATGTCTGTGTTTTTGGAAAATGCCTCTTGCCTGTGACTTACTTCACTAAAGGCTCTACACACCAGACTTCCTTCCCTCCCACCGGTGCTTTAGATACAAGCTAATTAGACCTTTTAATTGATTGAGACCTCTTGTTCTCTCTTGATGTGTATAGCTTGAAATGTGTCACGGCTCGGCCAAACTTAATCCTGAGAGGACGCCTAATCAATCGGGAGTGAAAACACCTGTGTAACTTTTGATCTTCAACTGCTCAGTTATCGCTGTACTCACTCGAGAACTTTATATTCTTAGCTTGTATTTTCTTGTTTTTACTTTGACCACCGAGTCACTGCTTTCAGTATAGATCCATTTGGCTGCACCAAAACATCCATCCATCTGTTTTTGTACCTACTTATCCACAACAACACAGTGTCAGTGCACCAGAGTACTTGTGCTGGTGTTTGCTAAAATGAAGTCTGCATTTCCAATTAAAATACTGTATATTTTAATATCAGTAGCTAGCTAAAGCTATTAACTGTTTCTATCCACTTGCACCAGCCTGAATATAGCTTGAAATTTAACTGTTATCTCCATTTCTTACTCATTTTATAATTTCAATTTCAAAGCAACAACAATTTATACATGTTTAGCTTTACAATCCAGCATATGAAGGCTAAAGTGTAATTATTAATTTAGTCTGAGCTTTTGAGATTTGATCACAGTTCTTCGTGCCTTCCAAACAAGCCTTGGCTGTCGTCATGTTGTTTTTCTGACACTGTGTAACTGCAAATGTGACTGTGCGCTCCCCAAATCTGTGCCCAGTATTCATGTGTGAATGTGCCAGACGGCTCACACAGCATATTCACAGAACCGTGAATGTGTTGCCACAGTGACAAGGATAATGTTATGACAGAATGACACAACATATATAACGTGAGGACATCAAACGCTGTAATGTAATTAGGTTTGTCTCGCACTTCCTCTAATGATCACCATAAAGACTCTTTCTAACTCCGTCTGCAGTGGCAGCAGTGGTGGAAGTGGCGGCAGGGAGAACAGTGGAGGCAGTGGGGTTGGTCTTCCACTGGCAGTTCCTACTCCCTCCCCTCCCAGTATGGGGCAAGGTGAGTCTCAGCGGCCATATCCTTACTGGTCATCACAGATGTTCACAGTGAGGAGTCAATGCTGGTTAAAGTAATATTATATTTGTAGGCTGTTTGTCCCTGTGTGTCACGTGTCCTCAATCAATCATCACATGCACTCAGATAGACACGCATCAGGCCAAACACAAAGCTATACAAGATAATATTATGAACAATACAAAAAAAGTCATACAAAATTAAAGTTACATTCATATAATCTGACTTAATATTTAAGATATATCTGTAAATCAGAGAACAGCATTTAGCTTTATTCAAGCCTTATCTTAGTGTTTCATCTTGTGTAAATAACCTGTGAGGAAACATTGCAGGTACAGAGTATTGTAAAGGTATAATCTATGATTAGGTTTTTCAGTTTTTTCTCTCAAACATGCAGTAAATATACACCGAAGAAACTACTTTCCAGGCAAATGTTTGCCTCTTGCTGGATGCAAAGGGGAACAATTAAGAGAAAAGGCACTGAAAGGCCAGAAGTATGAAAGTGGTTCAGAACAAGAGCGTTTTGCTTGAAAAGGTTTTTTTTAATGCACCGGTTTTCTTTTTTTCTTTGAGTTATTTATTTAGTGCAAGTAAACTGAATTGAAATGCTCTCATCCTATTATTCTTTCACACATTCTGCATGAAAATATACTGAAAATGAATGCATAGTATTACAAAAACTACTGTTAATGTCAGCAGTAAAAGTGATTTCTGGAGCTGAGGTTTTAACACTTCTCACGCCTTCTCTCTCCTCTCCTGTAGTGGTAACGTCCTCTGCCTCGGTGCCCCAGGGCCCCGGCTTGGGTCCAATACCCATGTCCCAGTTCGGCACCATCTCCCGCCAGATCTCCCGCCACCACTCTTCCACCACCTCCTCGGCCTCAATGGTGTCGGCCACGGGCACCTACCGCCGCGCACCCTCCGTCTCATCCCAGCAGCCCCACATCAACGGTGGTCCTGCCTACCCACAGAACATAGGTAACTCAGATTCAATATATTTTCATCAATCTTTTATGTGCATGAATAGTCTGCTTTACTAGATGGTTGGTGCGCAGGAATAGACTCATCTGATCTGGTGAAACGCACACATTCAGTACATTTTGGCCACTCTATGTAGAAGAGAGGACGCTTGTATTATTGAAATGTCTGTTCTTGGCAGTCTATAATTATGTGAAAGTGCTAAAAGCGATCCTCTGGGTCTAAAAGATATGCTTGGGCTAGCCCTTCCGGAAGCTAATGAAAATGAATGATGAGCCATAATTACTGAAGTCAGGGTTGTTGAAACCTTCCCACCTCACTACTGCTGTGCAAAGTGTTTCATTACCATTTGTAATTGAGTTATGACATTATCACTTTAGTCAGCTGGAGAAGGCTTCTTGTTCAGGAGAGAACGGCAGGCAGGAGGCATTTTAGGGCATATACACATAAATAGTTGCTAGACGTGGGGAAACCCAGGACATATGCATATTCTCTGTCAGAAGATATAATTTATTTTGGCAGGCATCACTCTGAGCCATTCTCTTCTAATGGCTTCTCTCCCTCAAAGGACAAGCATCTTCCTTGGCACAGATGGAGGAGGCTGTTTGTCTTGTCTGGGAGGAGAGAGACAATGATGCAGAGCTGCATCAACCAGGGTCTGTAACTGGGGCAGCGTATGATCTCTGTGATGTCTACTCATTGAAATTTAATTCAAGTGAAATATACTTTGGGATTTCTGGTGGATGTAGTAGAAGCCGTAGAGCAGAAAAAGCTCGTCGGGAGTTCATTGATCTCTTTGGCTGTAGCTGTGGATGGATGTGACACTGCGGTGAGAGCAGGGTGGAATAATAATACTGCCCAGTGAGTTTACAGATGCCTTTCCATGACTTGTGATTTATGAGTCAGACCTGGCATGCGCTTGTGTGACATCATGTCTTCATGAGTCAGGAAAGCAGCGTTTGTCTATTCATTTATCTCTTTTTTCAAAAGAAATTGCAGCAAGATGATGGCGATTATATGGATGCTAGGCTGTTCAGTGGAGAGTGAACTAAATGTAGCACTTGATCCAGCCATAGCACTCTTATTCAGCATTTAATCAGATCATATACAGATGCTGCGGCTCTCCCTGTAAATGCTTTTTTTGAGAACACACATCCCTGCCGTGCTATTCGTACCACATAGCTCCTGAGCTGCCACCTTGCCACTGTCACGTCTTTAGGTGTGTGTAGTGCTTCGCAGCTCTTTCACTGTAGCAAAAACATATTGCTAGCTACAGCCTTCCACTCTTGTTGTAAAACGGATGCTGATGAGGTAGATTTCCAGACTGAGATGAGACGAATGCCTCCTGAGCCTAGCTTGAAAAAACACAGCACAATAGAACAATGATGTGTCAAAGAGTTGCGCAGCAATGCTTCCTGCACCGTTCCGTCGCTCACAAGCTCTTTGTTTTCTTAAATTCTCTTTCTCCATTCTGTGTTTGGACTTTATCTCCTCTGTTATGTCTATTTGCTCTTCCCTTGACATTGCCTGTCTCCCTGTCCACCGCCTCCATCTCTCTCTGTCTCTCTGCTGCTTTGTCTGCCTCTCTGGGTGTTGCTCCTCCAGTGTCTGTGGCTCCTCCGCCTCCTCCTCCAATGGTCCAGCTGACCCCACAGATCCCTCTGACCGGCTTTGTTGCCAGAATGCAGGAGAGCAGTAAGTAGAAAAATCCATGTAAAACATGCACGTGCACTCAGTTAAGCAGATATACAATGTGTGAGTTCAATTAAACTCATTATATACGAGGCACACACTCACTTATGCACACACAGGCTGTGCGTTTCCAAAAATCCAATTCTTCAACCAAAAAAAAACACATTCTTATAAAGATGACTCTTCACATTCACACCCACACTCAGAGACACATTCACGGCCACACAGCTGCACAAAACACACACACACACACACATTATATACTGTAGGTGGGGCTGAACAAAAAACTAAATGTATTTAATGACCTACATAGCAAATCTGTGAACGACCTAAATTTACTCAAATCCCAATTTTCACAGAATGGACTGAAATAAATACAGATCTGTTGAATCTATCTTCATACAGATCTTCAGTCATATCAGTTGTGTTTCAGGTCTCCGTGAATGTGAGCAAACAAATACAGAGAAACATCTTTCATCAATGCTCCGAAACTGTCTCATCATCCAGACGCAGCCTCACTTGTACACTCTTCCCCGTGGCTCGCTACACTCGGCACACCTTTTCTTGCACTGTATTTGGGGTCGGTCGGGCGGGCGTGCGTGCGCGCTCCTCGACCGACTGTCTGTTGCCATGGTGATGGACCACGAAAAGCTCGCATCCCCGTTCTTTCTGTCCACCGAGAAGAGAAAATGTGACCTGATGCTTTGTCCCGATTCACCATCCGCCTGTCTGTGTTTGTCTGGTCAAACGAGATGCAGACCACTGGAAAATAAATGGAATATGTCTTCAACCAGTAACTAGCACATTTATATCAAGGATTGTGAACCTACAGCCATTAAGCGTTTGCCTTTTATTCTTGTAAACAGAGGCACATAGGAAGTGAAGCTTGTCACTGTTTCTGACAGAAATGGGGATTGATATGTAAATAGAAGAAGCTGTGGCGAGTTAGTATGACCAGCGATAGGCCGGACTAAGCAGACAAAGAGGGCCTCTCATGTTTTAACAAGTAATCTCCCGTGAAAGAATATCGAAACAACGAGCCGTGAAATGCTGATCTCATATATAACCACTTTAACACATGACTTTAAAATGTTTTTAATAGTTTCTGTCTGCCTAAATTGTAATTTACTATTGATATAGTTTTTTAGTCAGATTCAGTCCCAACTACATAGCATGCTGAGACTAAATTGAACGTATGTTCAGACCTGAAAGGGGCAATAGACTGGACTAATAAAAGACAGCTTTTGTTATATCGTGAAGCATTTCCAGCTCTTAATGCTTAAAAAGGGGTTAGTCAGTTGTTTGACCAGTGGAGAAAAGGGTATGGAAGCAGTTCTCTGGTTCCATATGCAGTTTGTTTAATTCAAGCGCAGGCTTATGAATTAGTTACACAAGGAGGTTTTTCTTTCATCTCTGGACTTGAATGTGTTTAACAGACTGTAGCACTAGTGGAAGAGTGTCAGGACCTTGTGTGATTTATTTATTGAGCCAGTAAAACACATATCCAGCCCGTGGACCACCTTGTACTTGTATATGCAGAAGGAGATGGCGGATTCTTTTTTCTGCTGAATCTTTAGCCTTCAGACACTAAAGCACACTGACTGTATGAGTAAATACACAAAACCGACTCAAGGTGATATTCAAGGGGCATGCTTTTAATGCCACTGCTCTTTTCTTTGGGAAAAAACTAAAATACAAACCCTACTACTTTGTGAATGGAGAGGGAACCACAGTAAAAGTGAATATGAGAGGCTGAACATACTTTCAAGTGCTACATTACAAATACACTCAATATTTACCCAGCAGTAGCAGCAGCAGCAGTAGTAGTAGTAGTAGTAGTCGCAGTAGTAGTAGCAGCAGCAACAGTAGCAGCAGTAGTAGTAGTAGTAGCAGCAGCAGCAGTAGCAGCAACAGCAGTAGTAGTAGTATAGTGGCAGCAGCAGCAGTAGTAGTAGTGGCAGCAGCAGTAGTAGCAGCAGCAGCAGCAGTAAGGCAAGGCAAGTTTATTTGTATAGCACATTTCAACAAAAGGGGATTCAAAGTGCTTCACATAAAACCATTAAAAGCACATTTAAAAACAGCTAAGAAGTAGTAGTAGTAGTAGTAGTAGTAGTAGTAGTAGTAGTAGTAGTAGTAGCAGCAGCAGCATCAGTAGTAGTAGCAGCAGCAGCAGCATCAGTAGTAGTGGCAGCGACAGCAGCAGCTCAAGAGCATACTGCCATACTAAAGAGCAGAAATGACCCAAAGCTGCCCTCTAGTGGACATTTTAATACATGAGTCCCCACAGTAAAAGGTTTCATAAAGATTTTTTGTTAGTCTTCATAATAGTTGTCAATATGGGAAAAAATATTTGAGAATATATATGTAAGTTTTAAAGTCTCGAAAATAGTTCTTGCAGTCCCATTGTCCCTCTTCACGGTGACATGTGTTGTTGCAAAAAATAGTTATAGGATAAAATTCTTGTTCCTGATTGCTTTGCCATGCTGCACCCAGAATACACCCAAATCCGCCCAAAAATTAAATAGAATGAATGAAAGAGGTCGTCAAAAAAAAATTACATTTGAAATGGAAATTGAACACAAATTGCTGCGAGAGACACGTTTTGAAATTGTCTGCCGTGACGATGACGTCAGGAAAGCAAACGCGCTATCTGGGCACTTCTTCTCACATGATTTTCTTCTCTCTGACCCTCCATCGCCTCCACTGTCTCTCTTTCAGTAACAGACAGCCCCGCCCCGCCTCCTCCACCTCCCCCAGAGGACATGGGTGTGTTTGAGGAGCGCTCTCCTCCTCCTCCCCCCCCACCTGTGGACTACGAGGAAGAGGAAGCCGCGGTGGTTCATTACAGCGATCCCTACGCTGACGGAGACCCACACTGGGCCCCCAAGGTTTATTTAGAGAAAGGTGAGTCACAGCGTTCCACTTTAAACAACACGCGACTTAATGTTCGTTTACATTTTTGACTTTTGTTGATTTTAATTTTAATTTCCCCCCCAGTTGTGGCCATCTATGACTACTGCCAGGACAAGGAGGACGAGCTGTCCTTCATGGAAGGAGCCATCATTTACATAATCAAGAAAAACGATGACGGCTGGTATGAAGGCGTCGCCAACGGCGTCACTGGACTCTTCCCAGGAAACTACGTCGAGTCGATCATGCACTATGCTGACTAGAAACTAAACAAAAACACACCTAAAAATGGCAATGCCGTTTTGAGGTAAAACCGTGAGGATGTACAGATGTTTGCAGTCAATGAAGTGCCATGGTGGATTTTCAAATGCTTTTCTTTTTGGAGGGGGCTTGTGCTTGCACAGTTTTGTTATGCTCCCCAAAAAAAACAAAAACGTGTCGCACAAAGAAGGAGGGTGCTGAAGCTTTGGACTGGGGTCTGTTAGTTTACACTGTGGACAAAAGGGAGAAGATAAAGGCCTTTTCGCTACTGCTGTTACAATTGTAGGTCAGTAGCACTTTTCAAGCGTCTTATTTTGCCTCGCAAAACATGACCGAGTAATTTCAAGCAATGCCAAGTAGATTTAGATTTAGTGATTTAGTGTATATGCAACCAGTATTTCAGACCCAGACCGTGAAGTATCGCTAGGATTTCCTGAATAGATGAGGCGGTGTAGCAGTTGTTAGATCAAATGCTGCGCATACACTCCTCCCCCTTTATTTGCACTGTAGACCAGCAGACCAACCGTTCCCTCCTTTCAAAAACATCCCTCATACCGTACAAAAAAAAACAAAAAAACATCCCGCAAAGGACAAACAGACATCAACAAGTGCATTAGGACACGACTGAATGTTTGATGCCGTCGATGTCCAAATCACAAGATGTTAAAGAGGGAACAAAAGCAACCTTGAGTTGTGTATTTACTATGCTCTGTGTATGTGGGGCTGCCGTCAAAAAGGGTGAACTGAGTGTATAGAATGCATTACGAAAAAAAGACAACCGACTCTTCTTTCTGTTCTCTTGTATATAAACTGTAACGTGAGAAGCTGCAAGTACAGTACATTTGTCAGATAGTGTGTTTCACCTGTGAGTTTCCATCAGCGTCAGTGGAGGCAATGCCAAGATTGGATGTTGTTTTCAATTGAATTGTTTATTTTTTACTTGAATATTCCTTTTATTCATCACTCACAGTGCCATTTTAACTTTATCGGCGCAAGCTGGCCGTGTATAAACATTTATTTTTCTATGTTCAGTCACCACTATATCATTTTTGATCATTGTCACTGTATTCGGTGATGCTGTCCAGCTACTGTAGCAGAGATTGCTTCAAAATGAGAAGCAGAGGAAGGACTAACTGGTGTTTTTTAATGTTGTTTTCCATTGTGTTGGAATAGCTGCACTGACTAGTGATCAACAACTGTGATGACGTAATGATTTCCTTCATTGCTTTGGTTTTTATCCAGAAATATCAACTAACCTTTACACTTGTCCATTCTGTCAGTGGCGTGGTGCTTCACATTGGTGCTCAATAACCATCATCACCAACCCAAACAACCTCAAACCAAGACTTCTCTAAATCCTGTAGAAGTGTAAAAAGGGGATTTAAGTCTCATTGCTTCATTCCAGAGGATGAACATTTATCAGATTTGATTGTAATCGTCTTCAATCACCTCTGCATTTCAGTGAATGTAGGCAACCCATCAGTAATGTGCTACAGCTACATCCTGTCTGCTACTTACAGTCTGTTTTTGTCGATCTACACACTGATACAAGTCTGTGCTACTTCCGAATGACTGCTAGCAGCAGTGATGGAATGCTTTGCAATCCCGAGGTCTTAAAAAAAGTGCCGATATGGAGACTTCTGTTCTGCTACTTTTTTTTGCAAAATAAGATGCCTCTTGAAAAGTGATTGTTGGTTCAAGTAAAACCCGCTGTCCAATATCATTGAAGCTAATGTTTATCTCAGAATTAATGTTTTTTAAACATCCACATAAACGTAAATCATAATACACTTTGGGAACAACAGGCTTTGAACACAAACTTTTTATTTTGAAATGGATACAGACTTCCTTATGTTGTGAGGAGATTATTATCCAGAGGTAACATTTTCAGGTTTCCAATGACTCAAATTAACAGTATTCATTCAGCTCTATATCTAAACATCGTTACAGTGAGTGATTCGCCACGACATCCCATTCTTGATTGTATTTTTTCCATCATGAGGTAATTTTTTGTGAGAAAACTTTTTTCTACCTAATGTATTTCTAGCTTTGCATTCAACTTGTTTTTGTGTCGGATACTGCTGAGGAACGTCCGCGAGCAGTTTGTATGTAAAGGATTAATTTATACTTTTTTCATAGAGAAATCATGAGACAACCACTGATGACTTTGTAATGTTTACCACTTAACGTCTCGCATTTCAGGGCATCACAGGTCAAGGCGCCTTTCTTTGATGTGTGTTTTCTTAATGATGAAACGTGGGTGGGGGGGGGAAAAAAAATAAATCAGTAACTTAAAAGTTCATGAGAACAGAAACCAATATTTGTCTTCTCCTCTCAGTTTGTAAATATTATGTGTTCATTGAAATTTATGTACAGTCTTTTTTTAATAAACAGCCCATTGAAACAATGAACACGAGTGTGTGATGTGTGTGTCGTAAAGCTGAATGAAAGTATACGTTGCATTTGTTTTAAATATTAGCATCCATTTGGAAATACATAAAGGTTTTTAATGTGGCATCATATTCATGTAATGCTACTGCTAAGGGTATATTACTGAAAACATATTGGCACATAGGGAGGCTAAACGGGCTTAATCCAGGCTGAAGGAGGGGAGGATGTGTCTCAATCGTGTGTGAGTCTAAGAGGAGGAGGAGGAGGGATGAAGTCAGGTGGTGGCTCGTGTGGATAGTCCTCAGCATGTGTGGTTTTGGGTGGAGCTGCATCTGTCTGTGGGCTGTTGCCTCTGTCTGGAAAGACAAATTACAATGAAATCCAGATTTGTAGCTGTAATATTCCTATATATTATTTGGTTTAAAATTCCTGCTTTCCTCCAGTTTTCTCCATTATTTTTCAAAAGCAGTTGTATTGTGACCTTGTATATACCATACATGCACATGTTTGACTTTTAGGTTGCGTTCTGTTTTGGAAGGAAAAGTCAAATTTAAAAATGCACTTTAACTACATACATTTTTTTTATGACTAACACATGGAGGCTTGCTATTGGCTGAGTTAGTGCTTGAGCAAGGGAATCCTAGTGATCTTCGTCCTTTTTTTCCAACACTTAGGAGTCACTGCAGTCTGCACTTACTACAACTTTGAGAAACGTTACCTTGAGTGTCTTAATGCAAAGCTTCTAAGAGATTACAGCAGCTTCTGTTGTAAAGTGCACTCACCTTTGTGTGCAGCAGAGGGAAGAGGTTGCGAGCTGCAGACTCTCTTCATTGCAGCCTGGTAGTTTTTATACAGAACAGTCCCATACTGAACACATAGACAGAGGACACACACTTTGAGATGAAATGTCTATATTTGCCATTTCTGTCCTTTTAAATTTACAAAAATAAAGCTGAATTGCAAATGTATTTCTCACTGAACTGCTCACAATAAAGTGTTACTGACAATGATGAATCTGACCTTGGCTATTCTGATGGAGTTCACCCAAAGCAACAGTGTGTGTTCGTCGTCGCAGCACAGGAACTTGACGTAGTGCGACTCTTTCTGGATGCAGGGATGCTGGGGAAAGAGAACAGTGAGCGGTAAACGGCAATCCCCTTTATTTTAGTATTCAACTTCCATAAAGTTAGGGGACTTGAGAGAGGCATATGTATACATATAAATTTATATATAATAATAAAAAATACAATGGTCAAAACTGATGCATCTCTGCTGCCAGTTTGTGTCTGTGTACTACACGTACGAGTCAGCAGAGGGCAGCTGACACCAAGCTGCTGCTGTGCAACCTCACTCATACCTGATATAACTGTTAAAATTGGACCAAAAACAGATTTCCACTGGGAATGTGGCAATTGATTAGTTTAATTGAATCTAAAATAGAAATCCTAGATGTGACTATTTGTTTTGTTAGATAAAGAAAAAAAACAGCACAGCTATTACAAACACTATATTCACGTGTTGCTTTGTCAAGTTTCACAGAGTTGAAAAGCAATTCTCTGAAATATCAACGAGCTGCCAAAAATACACAACGCACTCACAAGTCAATTAGTTGAGGTTTGTTGGTTCGTCTTCAGTCATCTCACTTCCCCTTAACATGACAAAGCTGTCATTGCCAGCAATACTTTTTGTGTCACCTGACACCTTGCCCTTTATCTGCTGCTGCGTAGGAGTGCAGTTGTGTAACGTCGTCCTCTCGTTATCTTCAGCCTTCCTCTCTCTCGACGCTCACGTTTGATGTAACCAAAGTATTGTAGTACAGAAAGCGCCACAGTAAAAATGGTGTAATTTAACAGTGCTCACAGTCACGGTGCTGGCGGTTTTGTCATAGTTTTTTTCCCCGTTTCATGTAAAACTTCCCTTCTCATGCGTCATGTTTGGTTTGACTTCCTGTCTTCCTGTGAGTTTTCCCGCCTTCCTGATTGTCTGCTCTGTCCTGACGAGCTTCACCTGTCCCTCAGTCGGCCTGCACTCAACACACCTGTTCTCACTTCCCTCGTTAGTCCGTCTCTATTCATACCGCCTCAGTTCCTGAGCTCCTCCTCGGTTTGTCGTTGCTGCTGTCTACAGTTTGTTACCAGTCAACTGTTTGCTTGTTACCTGCTGGACACACTGTCTACTGCGTAGACTCTTGTCAACTGGGAGATCAATTAAAATATTAAAGTCAGCCCACCGTCTCCTCAGTGTTCTGCCTTTGGGGCCGATCAATGTTCAAGATTTCACTGCAGCATGGAACAACAACACCACACACGCACAGACACACAAGCACACACACACTACCAGCAGCACATGTTGTGCCCCTGTCCTACTTTTTGCTTAAATTAAACATTGGGTTAACTAATAAAATGCCACAAGGACTGCAAAGTCTGTATTGACCACCAACATGTTAAACTCTGCTAAACCTCTCCCCGACTGGCTGCTTCTATCCTCCATCCCATGTTCTCTCTCCTTTCTCCAATGCTTTGTTAATCTAAACGGCATGAGCCTCCAAGTGTAGTGTTGTCACACTGTAAAAGGCCTGTGCCCAACACAGCTTTATTTTGTTTAAAACAACACATGGGTAGGGTTTTTAAGAAGGGATAAAGAAAGAAAATAGCAGTCAGAAATAGCTGCTGCTTGTTATTTATAGCTTCAGATGTCAGCCAGCGTTAGTTTTTCTGTCAAACAAGGACCACTTTTATCCCCAAGGACAAAGATTACAAATGATCCTCCCGTTAACTGACACAAATGTTCTCCGTAATGCCATTACCTCATTCAACTTTAGTTTGAGCTTACCTTCAGTATGAAGCAGAAGTTGGTGGGAGCTCTGTATTTCTGTTTGTAGTTGTTGGTGGTGTGGATGTTGACTTTTTCAAAATGAACAAAGCAGACGAGATCACTGGTAGCCTGTCAGGCAGAGAACAAAGTAAATCATCACACTGACTGGTAGAAATCTTACTATGTGGATAATATGTTACACTATTTATAGTTAAAGTAGTATCCAGGTGTTTCTATCATAAGGTAGTCTCTGGTTATCCTGTAAATGTGACGTTCACAGCAATTTTTTACAAAAATGTAAACATGCGAATTATACTATTTTTAAAATTAAAAAAAATGTTAATCCGGAATAGTTCTACAGTAATATTTAAAATGTAGCATTCATTAAAGTGGTCTAAATGCAGTTTTACTGTATTGTCATCATTTTGTGTAGATTAAATCCATGTTCTCATTGTAAAACATTTCAGAGAAAACAGTTCAGTGTAAGGCATTCGCCTTCATTTGACATATAAAGAAAGTCCACATTGAAGCTCCATGTCAAAGGAAGTATTTTGTTTTTCTTTCTTAAGCGTTTCAACATTTCTTCCATTTTTGATTTGAAACATCCTGTTCGCATGAAACCACACTGACAGCGGTGCTGTGGCTTTCTGGAAACTACACAGAGAAGCTTCCTGGAAGTGGAAGTGACCCTAAGAGGATGACTGTTGTTCTGACTTCTCTTTTTGAAGCTCCCTCAGGTTTCCTTACTTGATCTCATGCCTCGGTCCACTTTTCTTCTTCCATCTCTTACCTCATCTCTAACTCAGCCTGGTTGAGGATCACAGCCCCATTATTATCTCTACTTCATTTATGATAATAGCTATTGGGTTTTTTTTGTGGGTTTTTAGTATCTGCTTTGGCATTTTCTATTTCCCCTGCCTATTAAACTATCCTTTCTAGATCTTCTTCTGCTTCGTTCTTGTGTCCTGACCTCAGAAGATTCCTGCAGCTCTCTGGTTGCGATTTGCACATCTGTTTCGCACAGTTTGCCCTCCATCTATTTGTTCCTCTTGGATGATTTTTTTTAGAGTTTGTCTGCCTGGGTGGTGTTTTTCCTCTCTGTCTCAGTGACAGAACGACTAGCTGCTCTTTAACAGTGCCGAGGCCTCAATTCACACTGTCCATCTTCATTTCTCTGTCGCCTCTCTATTGCCTTTTTCCCTCTGCTTGGGCGCTCAGATGTATTTAAGCCATCATGGACTTCACAGAGGGAACAACATCTCTTGCCTCTCTGTAGAAGTACTGCGACCACACTTAACGCCAAACACGTTTTTTTTCCAGTTGTTAAGTTGCACCGAAGCATTTTAAAAAGCACTTTGTCACATGAGTTATAGAATATCAATACCACACTTATGTCTGCACGGCCAATATGTAGCTAGAGTTAGCAACTGGTTAGCTTGACACAAAGACTGTAAACAGGGGGAATAAATAGGTTTTATGTATCTGTTAGTTTAGCTTATGTTAGCTAAGCATGGAGAAACAACTAGCTTTGTGTAAAACCACAACTTCTTTTTAAGGAATAAACAAACAATTATAACCTGTGACTTTTCTTTTTTAACCTTTGGACAAAGCCTTTTTGCTAAAACAAGTTACTCGACTGCTAGCTGTGGACCGTGAGGCATTTCCCAAGATGTCAAACTATTTCTTAAATCTATCTAAGAATAGTAAGAAAGTGAGTACAATGCAAATAAAGTGTTTAACCTTTTTTTCTGTTCTGGCTTGTACCAAAAATCATGAAACATGGCATAGCTGAATATTTACCTGTTTCACTTTTATGACAATGATCTCGAGGCTTTGTGTCGAGAGGTGATTTCAACACGCACGTTGCTAAATTGCTCAATGGAATCTCCCGCATGTTGGCTTGATTATGTTTTTCATAATAAAAAGGTATGTGATCTGCCATACCTTTGTCTTTCCCTTTGGAGCATAGTAAATGCCCGAGGCCCTGAGCACAAAGTGGAGAGGTTTCCAAAGCTTTTTCCCATCTTCCTTTAGGTACAGCATGCCCTCAAGATCAGGAACAATCAGAGCAGAACCTCCAAAATGTTCCTGCAGAGTGAAAAATTACATGCAAAACTTCCACCTTGTTAGTTATTTAAACTTTTTAGTTATTCAAACAACATAACAGAGTCTATTGATTGTGGTTTCTGAGTAGTTTGCAGGGTCTACAAGGTAAAAAGTGAGTTTCATTCTGGTTCGGCTGTATGAAGCTTTTTGCCAGCCATGATGTTACATTCTCAATGCAGTTCAGGAGTTAAAAACAAGATTGCGAGTGTCAGCAGGAGGTACAGCTGGGTCTCGTCTGCCTCCCAATAGTAAGGAATATTATGTTTACCAGAAAATGTAGGGGAAGTAAAATGGGGCATAATATGGCCTTGTGGCACGTCACAGCAGATGGGTGTAGAGGACATGTGATCAAAACTGCTCAAAAGTTTTTATAAATTTCGACTATCTTCAATTTGTGAAATGACACAGCAATTTAATTCCAGTCACACAATATGGTAATGTGACTGACCTTGAGTAAGACCTGTTTGGCTTGCTCGTTAATCGCACTCAAACATGCTTTCTTCTTTTTCCACAAGTAAAATACCTATAGTTTTATACAGAGTGGGAAAAGCATAGTTCAGTTTACCGACCAAGTATTAAACTGCAATAAATCTTTGGAAAGAAGACAACTGGTACTTGCCTGAGGGTCAGTGAACATCAAATACTTCTGAGGTCTTGAAACAAAGTAGATTTTGTTTTCACTGAGGCGAGTCCATGCAGACAGGGGCTCCACTAAGTGCTCATGGTCCTCAAATCCTCTTTCTGAAACGATGAGAAAACACGTGGGCTCAAAACAGGGTCTGATGCATGTGTGAATGAATTTTCTTTGGCATGTGCTTTATTGTCTGCATGTGGTCCGAGTGCGTGTGCACAGCATATACGTGTTCATCTCACCGCTCTGCAGCTCAGGGTTAGTCTCACACAGGCTCCAGTCGATGCTGCAGTCACAGTGTGTCTTCTCAAACAGCTTATCCAAAACCTCTCGGACCGTCTGTCTGTCATCCACCATCAGCGTCTTGGAGCTGCCGTCTCTCATCAGCACCTTGACTATCAACTGGGAGAGGCAGCAAGCTGTGTTTATCTGTAGGACTGCTTAGTTAAGAACGACACACACAAAGCTGCTGACTTACCTTCCTAACTTTGGCTTCTTTCAGCTTCTCCAGAGCCAGTTTGATTTTCTCTGCTTTTGTCCGGGGTTCGCTCTGGAAGAAGAAGAAGAAGAAGAAGAAGACGTGATCAGTTGGTATTTATTATCACATTACAACTATTTTTTTTGTATGTTCAGTGACATATTCTCGTTGACCATGGGCAGCCTTTCAGGTGATTCAGCAGAGTCCGATGGTGGAGGACACGCGGCTGCTGGCTCAGGTTGCCGAGACATTGCTGAAGCTGCTGCACAGCTGCTGGCCTGTTGACCTGCGGGGAGTCGCCCATCTGAGGTGGTGGTGGATTTTGATCCGAGGTCAGCCATCAGAGCATCCAGATCGTGGTCTTCCAGTTCATTAAGGGACTCTGTATGGAGATCAGGGCACATGTGTGGCTCGACATGTTAGAGAAGGGGCCTTATAAATCCAGATTTAATCCCTCAACATCACACTGATGACAAGATCCTCAGAGGCAGACTAGCTGAGTCCCCGTTTCCAGCCTTTATGCTAAGCTACGCTAACTGTCTCCTTCACAGCCTCACATTAAACGTAGAGACATGAGAGAGGGGGTAACAATCTTCTCATCTAACTCTTGGAAAGAAAGGAAAGTTGATTATTTTAAAAGTTTTTTAAATCCCAACAACATTCGGGTATTTTCCGGACTCATACGTCATTTCGGTCTCCAGAGGTTGGTGTGACCTTCTGGCGTAAGAACAGTAAAAACAGTCACTCCCCATCTCTCAAAATCTCTTGACGGAGTGCCTCACATCTCCCCCACCTCTACATCACACTTTCAGCCAGGGCAGTGTGACTCTTAGCTGTGTAACATTGCTGAACTGGAGATTGTAGCTTTATTTACTATTCTTGCTTTGGACGAGAACATCCTTATCCGAACAAGCACTTACGGTACCATTTAGGTCTGTGAAGCCAACGGAGAAGCTGCTGTCTGTCTGTAAGTCAGGGTCCACTTCTGCAGGCAATAAACTCTGCAACGAAGCAATGAGATGGTCAATTTACAACCGCTCACATCACTCAGAAAAGACAGTTGTATTTTGTGAACATTTGTATTTAATTCCAGTGGTTGGTTTTAATACATTTTACATAGAGGTTATGTGGGATACACTTGACGTTGAACTGTTTGAATATGTGACATGATGTTATTTATCAGTGATTGTTTATTATGCTCTTTTTTAAGCTGTTCCTTTAATGGAGGATATACTGCACTCAGCTGTATAGACAATACATCATACACCAGTCCATGAAGGAATACAGATTTTTCTAAACTGTGATGTTGATCATGCTGAAGCTTCTGCTTAAATAACACCTCGAAAGTCCTTAAAGTCACCGGTAAGAAAGAAACTCCTTTTTGTCTTCTGGCTCCAAGGCAGTAAAGCAGAGAATGAACCCAATCAAGGTGATGAGTGGAATCACTTAAAACCTTTTGTTTCTCAGACTCTGAGAGGATCCATGCTTTAATCAAAATGTTTTTCCTGCTAACTCTGTTGATAGTCTGCGGAGTGTTGTTTGTCGCTGATGGCTTTCCAAGAGGATGCATGCCAAAGTGACACATAGAGGCTTTTTCGAGTATGGCTGATGTAATTCAAGATTCAAGATGTTTTTTACTGGCGTATGCACAGATTAACAGACAGTTATTCTATACAATGAAAAGCTTATTTTGCTCGGTCCTCTTAACACAGAGTATCATGTAATGTTCCAGACTGATCCCGTTCTCGGGGCCGCACTCATTTAGCTTGCATAAAAGAGATTTGAAATGGACAATATCGAATTGCGCCGCAGGGTTGCATCAGTTAGAAGAGTGTAATGTTTTTCTTGGCGAGTCGCAGATAGATGATGAGCAGCTTATGTGTGCTTAAGGGAATCTGGAACGATCGCCTACGGTCCCATCCAGATGTGATGACTTCACTTCTCAGCGTCGCCTCACAATTCTCTGTCTGATGCTTCAGTTTCAAAACAAAGACTGCCATGCGTTATCAGATAATGTCCAGATTATGGTGGTAAACATTGAGGGATCTTTCTGATTCCCTTCTCGTAACATGTCCCTGCTTCAAGAGCACTCGTGGGAACCGTTGGCGAAAGTGTAATCTCAACTCTCTTGATCATGTTTTGAGAAAAAATGTGACCCAAGATGTTTGATATCCCACTGTTGTTTCTCACAATTCCAGGTGGATTTCACTAATGCATTATGGGACGTGTTGTACAAAAAGCACGGCAGTTCGGGTCAGATGGTCCACCGGTTTGGCCCAGGTTGAAATATCTCAACTACTGTTTGATGATTGGATAGCGATGACATTTCTTGGAGACATTCATGGTTCTCAGAGGATGAATCACCATGACTCGGATGATTCCTTGACTCTTCTAGCACCACCACAAGGTATCTTGTAAAGACATTAATCAGGATCAACTGGATTGGTTTTTTTTGACCACTTTACTTTTCAAAGCGCCATCATCAGGTTTCTGATGATATACCCACAAAACAAACCTACAAATGCATTTGTAGGACCTTTAAAAGTCTTTTATTTTTACCTACAAAACAAAGACATTCCAACCGGCCTCACTTGTACGTTATACTTTGTCTCAATTAACAATTGGCAGCTAGCCCACACAGCAGCTGCTGTACGACTCACCTGAGAGAGATGATTTATCTCTCCAAGCAGGTCACAGAACATGGCGTCTATGTCGTCCATCTAAGAATGGAACAGCGAGACATTTTAGATTGTAGCTGCAGTACAGGGATTAAACACAGTGCAGGAAGTGACCAAAGCAGTAGCATCAGGAACTGAGAAACGTTGCATAATTTCAGTTCAGTTTAAAATCAGTTTCTACCGGCACCATCTGTTGAGTAGTTTGTCATACAGCAAGCAGACAACGTTATAAAATAAACTCTATTGAAAGGCCTACATAAAGTCACCAAGTCCTGCATAACAACATTTTTGTGGTATGGAGATAACAAACATTCTTGGAAAACATGCGTGGCCATGCATATATACAGTTTGGATGTGTCTGTCACAGTTGTAAAAACAGATAAACAATATACAAAAAGAGAGATCACTGTATGAAGAAAAAAAACAGAAAGAATGCTGAAAGTTACAAACACTGATCTGCAATGTCGTTGCTATTTCAGAGTGTGTGGCAGGTCCTAATAGTTTCCATGTTGTTCTGTCGCACACGTTGTTTTCATTACCAGTAAACCAATGACCGTCATCTTCAGTAAATTGTGGAGCGAGGTGGTTGGAGAATACAGAGATAAGTTCCCCGAACTCTGTTACGTGTGTCACAGGTGGAGAAAGCAAACACGCCTCACTGGAGTATCTAAAACCTCTAATCTGCTTCATTTGGCTCCACATTACACAAACTGCTTCATTGGTTATTTCTCTCATGTTGCCGAAAGACAGCATGTGAAATGTGAGGTGATGGCAACATATCTTAACATGGTGACTACGCATTTTAGATTTGTCAGCGAACAATGACAGATACATTTAGCACATTTGAAATTCTGTAAATGAAATGTCCCTATTCACGAATAATCTGTGATGGCTCAAACCAAGAAACATCCCATTCTTTGCATTAATATTGATCTTTTTTGGGGAAAAAACGGCTTCACTGAAATCAAAAATTTGTATCATAAAAAACTTGATGCAAGTCTGGGTCAAGGCGGTACCTTGCAGGGTCAATAATACATCTTGCATGTGGAGCGGCTTGAAAAGCAAACTGAAGAAAGAACTTTGTGCATCTCTGCTGTGTGTGGTTACCGACAATAATAATACATTGTAAAGTGGCAGCAGCTTGTTTAGAACCAAGGATCAGTACACTTACACTGGAAACAACAAATGTAGAGGCAGTATTGATGTTAAGATTTACATCGAGCAAGCAGTGCCGCCTGTGTCTCTTCACGACGCTGCGACCACACTGAAGCATTATAGTCTGACGTGCTGGACTCCACACACACACACACACACACACACACACACACACACACACACACACATATATATATAAATGTCTACACATGCAGCCTAATGTGCATAGCGAAACACATATACAGTCCTTCCTGTGCTGTTCAGTCTCATTCTGTGTTTATGCTGAACAGTAAACAGACCATCCATTAAGCTGTAATGAAGTGGAGGGGGAAGCGGAGAGGATGGGACGAAGTATTACTTCCACGTGAAAGCGAATTTTGTTGATCGAGAAAGCAAACTTCACCTTTGGAACTTCTCAGGACTTCTGCCTCACATGTGTGAAAGTCCTAACTTCTGTTTCTGGCACTTCTTTATTATACATATAGGTATGTCTATTCAATGGTACTTGTCAGTGATCCCTGGCATGTGCTCAGCAACGCTTGCATTACAAAACCACCATTTGTGTATGTGTGCCATGCTCTCATCAGGCATCGGGCAGATCGTCTCCCACCGTGGTCCCACACGTTGACCAAACAAGGACACAGTCAGACAGGCGGACTGGCCAAAAAGACAAAAAGCGATTTATTGAGACTTTAGAATCAGAAAGCATTGCCTGTAAACCACCATGTTTTTTCTTCTCTTGCGGTCGAGAGCTTCTTACTGTTTTGTAATTACTTGCACATCCATCCACTGGCGGCTGTGAGAGGACATGTGTTTGTCCTAAGCTAAGCTGATGTGGCTGCTCAAGTATTTAACTCTTAAAGGATGTATATATATATATATATATATATATATATATATATCATCAACATAGTATGTCTCATCAACATACTCATAGTATTTATATTATATATTATATATATTTTATATATATATATATATATATATATATATATATATACAATATATACATTGATTTATTATACAGTTGCAATAATTCATATCTATCTTTCATAAACGTCCTTTAAAAAAACATTCACTATCATTTAAAGTTCTTACCTTCTCTGTCTCTTTCACACATGGGAGCATCATCGAGTGTGTGAGTGCTAAATCGCTCAGAGGTCAGTCTATAAGAAACCACTTCATCATGTGACTTTGCCTCCAGTGCTTCTGTGATATTAGCTGAACTTCCTGTAGTATCAGGAAGTAGATTTATAATGAAGCAGAGTGAGGTTTACTTTTCTATTTATGTTGAGGCACTGTACCACTGAGCGCGATGCCTCTTCTCTTCATTTCTTTATTTTACCTGACTATATAGAGCATAAATGATTAACATCTCTGCACTCTTCTGTTAGTTGTGTTGCACACATCATTCATATTTTCCCCTGCATTGTAAATGCAGTGTAAGTCTCCTGATATTGTTTTACGGGTTTTGACACACCTTGACATATAGCGAGGGAAAATCAAAAAGCATGACTTGAAATACTTGTCTTGTGGCAGTGCAGGATGTACAGTAAGTACAATGATGTGGAGGGTTTGATGAAAGGAGCAAGTTCAAAGTGACTATTGTTTTATGATAACACAACTTTTGTTGACAATTGGAGACTGCAGTTTCGGCCGCTGTGGAGTTGAATTATATTGACTGGTGTTTCTATTATTGTGTCCACCCCATTTAGCGGGGTGCAGGCTAAAAAACAGAAACAATTCTCTGCAAAATGCACCACAAACCACAGCCACCACAACGATTCTAAAGCTGTCATAGAGCTTCTCTAAAACGACTTCAACAAAAACCTTCATGAAGTAAGATGCATTGTGGGATGGCACTGTTTTACAGAAGAAACCTGCAACTGAGTGAGACTGTTGAAGTTGCAGCAGATTGAGCCGGTCATTGATGACACTATCACGATGTACAGTGCAGACAAGGAAAGACATGCGGTAATTGTCGTACACGTTAAAAAAAAAGCCTCCAAAGTTGTGAGTTTCCCAGTTGTTCTGTATCTTTTTTTGACACATATAGTTGTTGTCAGTATCAGAGCCATGTGGTTAGTTTAAGGAAGCAAATTAGTGTTAAAAAATCCTAACCAAGAAAATTAATTGGTCGTAAAAATAATGTCGAAGTGTGTACAATAAGACAATATCCTTATGTGTACGTGCAGAGTGTACATCTGTCCTTCAGCAGTCCTTCATGAAAACAACTCAATATATTCATCATGTGACTGTTTATAAGATTTATAACAAACTGGTTTCCCTGACGTGCATATATGTGTGTGTGTGTGTGTGTGTGTGTGTGTGTGTGTGTGTGTGTGTGTGTGTGTGTGTGTGTGTGTGAAAGGAGAGAGAGAGAGAGAGAGAGAGAGAGAGAGAGAGAGAGAGAGAGAGAGAGAGAGAGAGAGAGAGAGAGAGAGAGAGAGAGAGAGATAAGGATCTGTTTTGCCAAGAGAATAAGAAGAGGGAGAAACAGTGTTTCTAATGTGGGTTAAAGCTTAAATCAAAGCCATGTGCGGTCAGTGAAGGGAAATGAGAGTGGCAATAAACTTGAATAAAGTTTACATTTTACAGGAGAGGCAGGTTTGGCTTCAGAATATCACAGAGTCCACCACTGCTCCCTAATCTACATAGATCAAAGCTTTGATGCCATATAACGCAGACTCTAATTCTGACAGGGGTTGTTAAAAAAAAACACCCGCAGGGCTGTTCCGGTCATCAAAATAAATGGCAAGAGAAAGGGAAAAATAGAAAGAAATACAAATGTTCCCTTGAAATAATGTAGTTTAATGTGAAGAAGAAGAAAAAAAAACATAATGTAAATATCTGAAAGCCTGCTGCACTATTTGGAGCTTCCTAATATAGTTCGGGTTAGTACATCTGCTCGTGAAAGACCCACTGGAGTGTGAGAACAAACATAACATTAGAATAGTCCACATATCTACCACATGCACAGCTTCAATGGGAATGGTGTGACTCCGCATAGTGGTATGTCCGGGAAAGCTACGGGTTAATTTAAGACTAGGAGCAAAGCCTGTTGCCAATTAGGAGCAGTGAGCGCCACATGTGGGCTCGAGTAGCTATCTCCAGAAGGGGCAAAGGGGGTAGACACCGCAATGGAGACAAGCTAAATGTCTGTGCAACTTGTTCAAGATCAACTGGCACTCACGAATGAACGGTTATTCACTTGGGAGATATTCTTTTTCTTCTTAAAAACATGATCAAACAAGCTCCACAGGTTTGAAGGATTGACGCGCAAAAAAAGAGGGGGGGACCACCATTCAAACGTGGTCTGATTTAGTTTGTACCTTTCAGCATTGCAACATGGCACGGATGTCTACTGTGTTTCTACTCTGCGTCGCCTCTCTCCTCAGTGGGGCCAAGAGCGTCTCTGAGAGCTGCCGGGGTACGCGCTGCTTCCGCGGGCAGGACTGGAGACCGTGCGTCGGAGTGCATTGTCAGGGGCGCACTGACGCAGCGGAGTCCCGACAACAGTTTCACAGCTCTGCACAATCCTGGCAAGGGCAAGTGTACCCGAGTTACCAACAGGATGCTCATTTCAGTCACCACCAAGCCCAGAGCGCGCCGCTGGCACCGTACGCCATCATCCAACCTCAGCAGGGGCGCTTTGCCCAACCAGCGGGAACAGATGTCACCAGGAGGACGAACCCGAGAACCATCACGGCGGAGGTCTTCCATCCCGGTTGCGCCGGCGGGACCTGTGCGACCACTGTCTCTCACCGCCCGACGAGTGATGACAGCGCAACACGGGAGTGCAAAGGGATTGGATGTAAACTTCCTCTTCGGATGCGCCAGAAGCCCAAACCATGCGTCGGAGACGGTTGTGGCACGCATGGTGGAGGAGACGACGGGAGAGGACACTCATCCCCGGTGCACGTGACGGACAGAGCGGCGCAATTTCTGGATGAGCTTCCAGATTTTGGGACGGAACGTGGTGCATGGATACAGTTGACATGTGATATGAAACCAGGTCAGTATAAACCTGTAAGAAGTGATTAGCCACAACATGGGAAAGAGATACACGAATCTACTTTAAAGGACGGGCCCCTCAGTGAGAAAATAATCTCTTAAATTGTAATAGTTTTCTATCTTTGCCTCAGGGACCAATGAGCTTCCCTCAGAGGATGCTCTCGTGCTGCATCTGCAGCTGTCCAAGAGCCAGGAGAAGCTGGTTGAGGCCCTCAGGGGCCAGCAGGACGAGGTCCAGGAGCTGCAGAGGCTCCTCAGTGAGCAGCAGGGGACGCTGGTCAACCAGCAGAGAGAAATACTGGAACAACAGAGGAAGATGTATGACCAGATGGAGCAAGTAAGACTGCTGTGATTGATGATGCAGGAGACGTTGGTTGTTGTTGGTTACTGGGCCGTAGAGACATATTAAACATTTATGTTGATGAGGTGGATGGGAAACACCTGACCTACAGAAGCTTTATGTGTCAGATGATACTCACCACTGGCCTCCATGTGGTGGATCTTTTCCATGTGTGGATCAGTGGAAGGGGACATTGTGCACCACAACAGAGTGCAATACACAGAGCAGACTGATAGGGCCTGCATTGAACACTCATACATGTATTAGAATTTGTGTGTTCATAACATACGTCACGGTGATTTTTATCAGGATCATATAACACTTTTTCTTCATCTTCTTCTTCTTCTACTTGCAGGTTAAAGCCCAGTACGACACAATGATGGAAAGCATCAAACAAACATCTCTGAGGAACCTCCAGGGGGAGCTGGACAGTCACATGGAGACGATGGGTGGGCAGGCTGGAGCTCACCGAGCCCAGCAGGCTCTCTCGCTGCACAAGGTGGACATGGAGGCCAGCGTGATGGAGGTGAATTAGGAATCAATGGTGTACACATATATTAAAGTGTATAGAAAACAATCATATATCAGTTCGGAACACATACGATCTTTTGCAACACAATGACGTACAAATACTTTGTCTTGAGTTACTACTAGCAAAATGGATTTGACAAGCAAATTACTTATTTGCAATATATTACATCTGGTTTGCGACTCCGCATCGCCATCTTTATATGATGCACAGACCTGACTGTGATGTTCAATGACATGTTTGATGTCACCAGGTGGGGCGCCCCCTGCTGGCCTGTGGGCGCTGCGGTCCTGAGGAGTACTGTGGCTTCAGCAGCGGTCATGCTCGCTGTGAGAAATGTACCATCTGTCCTGCTGGCTTCTTCCTGGCCGCACAGTGTTCAGTCCATGCTGACAGGATATGCCAGGTCAGCACTATTATCTTCATGACTGTTCAACTCGTGGACATAAACACGACTCATACAATAGGACACAACTTTAGCTTAAAGAGTGGGAGACAAAACAAAGTTTGTATTAATGGGGCCCTGAGTTACAGCAGATGTGACCACCGTCTCACCACTGAATACAGTCTAGAGTAGAAATCTTGAAGATGAAGACAAAGAAGACAAAGTAAAGAAACATGCAAACAGGATACTGTGTGTGTGCTGTGTAGTGCCGTGAGGGATTTGGAGTTTGTGGAGGGTTGTTTTGCAGAAAAAAAGGTGCCCGCTATTCATGAGGGGGGTGAGAGTAATGTAAAAAAATAAAACCAGAACAATGAGCTGAAGACGGAATGACATGGAGGGTGAGTTAGAGTATTAATCAACGCTGCTTTCAAATTGATTTCAATTGTTGATGTATTCATCGTTACAGGACAGAGATGAATGCCTTGAAATAGCTGATATGTGTGGAGACCAACAGAAATGTCTTAACACTCCAGGTAACATGAAATACTGAGAACTTTGGTCAATATTGCCTGCATCTGAATACAACTTTAATGTCTCAAAACTTAGTTTTAGTATTCAGCTCTCTTTCCCTCTCATCAGGTGGATTCAGGTGCCAGGGCATGACAGAGCGAGAAGCCAATTCAGGAATGTGTGGCCACGGCTACTTCTACATCCTGGACATGGACGAGTGTCAGGCCTGTAATGAGTGTGACGGAGAGCCCGTGGCTTCCCCTTGTACCTTTACCACAGACACCATCTGCTCCGGCCAAGCTGCTGCTGGTGACAGCGCCCTTTCTTTGTCCTGGTCTGGAGATGTGAGGCTGCCTGGCGCTAAAGGCCACACACTGGCTCACGCCTTCCCTCGGGTGCAGCTTCACATCCAGGAAAGAGGCGATACAGGCCTCCTGTCCACAGAGGACGGGCGCCTCGTGCTCAGGCAGCACGGTCTGGTCTGGCTGGATGAGAACCTCTCTGTGAGCCACGGCTGTCGGAGCTTCATCCAGTTGTGTCTGCGTATTAACAATACGGACGGCTCTGAAAGTCGTGAAATCAGCGGCATCAGGGTGGAGCAGCGGGAGGGAAGGTTTCTCCAGAGCGTCAGCATGAGCGGGGTAGCAGAAGTCGCCCCGGGTCACGTGATCTCCCTCTTTCTCCGGAGCGCCAGCGACCACTGTAACCAAAGCGGTGAAGGTCTGCAGCTGTACGGCCCTTTAGCGGCTCCGCTCAGTCTCCTCTGGCTCTCCCATGACACCGGGGCTGTTGCCATGACAGCACAGGCCGTTGTGTCCGCGCACTACCACACAAACTATCGCCCAGTCTTCCGCACCACCTCCACCTCCGACCCTTATGTGGTGGGGCTGACTCATGATGGCCGTGGGATCCGTTTTGCAGAAAGTGGCACTGTGCGTTTTGTGTATCAGCAGGCCTTGTACTCGATGGGCCAGGCGTGTGTGAGTGAGGGCTTCCAAATGTTGGCGTATCTCAACCACAATGGAACGGGTATGGAGCTGTGTCGTACCTTCAAACCAGGCGTCCACTATCGAGACACATCCTTGTCTCTGTCTGGAGCAGCAACCGTTGGCCCTGGGGACACACTGGGCTTTGAGATCCTCTCTCCTGCTCAGTGCAACGTGCGGTTCTTTGGCGACGAGACAGGAATCAGTATCATCAGCTTGGTTTGGGTCCCCGCTGCTCTTTCCTCTTCTCTGTCTGCCTCCGTGTCTCACACCGGCCTTCCCTCAGGAGCAGTTCGAAACAAGCCGCTGTTCTTCCGCCAGACCAGCGCTCAGGTGTCCCAGATGGGGCTGGTAGGCAAGGGATCCGCAGATCAGAGGCGAGATTTTGTCTTCAGGGACAGTGGCACAGCCAGCATGGCTCTGAACCTCAGACTTATTCACTCGTGCAACCTCATCAAGGTGACTCTTCTCAGGCGAAGTGATCCAGTGGGGTCAGGAGGAGGTCGGGAGGCAGAGGGTTTGCGACCTGTCACCCTGGCCCAGCAGGTTGGTGGTCAGATGCCTGAGGGAAGCCTTTGGGCCAGTGTTAGCCTGCGGGCGTCTTTCCAGGTCCGTAACGGCACCGCGGTGTTCTTCACACTGGACTGCGTACGCGGACGAGTCAACCAGATCAGCTACCAAACAGGAAGCGGAGTGTCAATCCTTTGGGTGGCAGCATAACATAAAGAAGACAAAACATAACTATGTGTGTTTCCAGCTCAGTAGACCAGATGTTAAGCAATGTATACAATCGAGTAGTTTCATTGGTTTCATTTTGGCGGAATAGTTTATCATTTTTGGAAAGACTCTTATTGCTCTCTTGCCTGAAAAAAATAAATAAAACCACTCTCATAGCTGTCTGTCAGATACACAGCTACAGCCAGCACTCTGTTAGCTTAGCTTAGCGTAAAGATTAGAGTCAAGGAAGGAAAAGCGAGTATGGCCTATCGCTGTTTAAATGGAAGAAAACAGTGTGTTTATTAGCTCATGTACAATCTCTTGCTTGTTTAATCCATCCAAAAAGAAACTAGCGGAAATGTAGTTTTATGCCAAGCTAGCTGCTTCAAGCTGTTGTGTTAAACTAATGGTCTCCTGCTGTAGCTTAATGTTTAATGAACAAAGAAGAGAGTGGTATGTTATCAAGATTATCATGTATCTCTAAACTACCATGTTAACACGTTTCAAGTTTGATTACTTGCAGCCAGATTAAATTAAGCGACGTCAGTACCGGCACACTATAACAGACTAAACCATGTACAGTTAGCTGAACTAGCTAGCATTGTGTGATTGAAGCTAACAAATTACATTTACTCAAGCACAACTAATAAAGTACTGTATGTCCTCAAAAAACAATTGAGGTACTTGAAGTATTTCTACTTTATACATCTGTTCAACTACATCTCAGAGATACGTTTGTGACGTACTTTTTACTGCACTATATTAATATATCAATAAGACTTTTGGGGGCTAAGTATTAAAATGGCCTAAAAAGTCTTAAATTGTACCTGGACAACCCTGGAGGTACCCTGATTACTCAAATAAACTATTCCTTTAAGCTGCTTTGTAGTGAGTAGCATATGGCTAATTTGACTTTTTGTATTTTAAAAAAAGCTCAAATACGACTTTTATTTTAAAAAGTAGCATCACGTATCATTCATTGTATTTATATCAATGCGAGTATTACTATTAGATAGGCCTAATCATTTCTTCCAAAGTAAATGATGGCTTTTGAAATGTTCTAGTGCTTGTGTTTTTAGCTTTTTTATGTGCTGTATTTCTGTCTTTTATTTATGTAATTAAGTTACTCTGTTGACGCCAGAGACCTCCAGTTTATTCCCACTGTGACTACAGTATTTTCTGCCGTCACTATAAGCAGTTGACTGGTGCTGGTTTTATTCAGGAGTGTGTTTTTTTAAGAGCATGTGTTTCATGTTAGCCGCCATTCTTCTAATGTGAATCTACTGCAGTGCATGCCTTGTTTAATGACCACTTTCTGCATGTTATGGACTTAAAGAGAATCATGTGTTTCGCTAACGTCTCGTTGACACTAAACTGTCCCAGAAAGACAGCCTGCTATCTTAAATATTAACACCTTAAGGTATAGTTACTGTTTACTCAAACTAGACTGCAACTAAGTGTATATTTGATGTTTTATATTAAATCGATCACAAATTAAATATGTTGCTGGATTCTTTTGCTGCTGCCTCTGTTTCAGAATCTGCTTTTGAACTTATTTTTCATCTTGGATAAAAAGTAGCAGCAAATCCCACCCTTGCTAACTTAAGAACACTCAAGCGTTTTCCCTCCAAAGCTGAACGTGGTCTGGCTAGCTTACGTCTACTGTATGGTGAGTGTTAGCAAACATTTAGAGAGAAATATTTGCAAATTTAAATAAAGAGGAATATATTAGCATATCACATCTTATTTTGTGTAATATATCACAAATTGTCAATCTGGTTGGTTGTAATGATGGGGATGCACTTATCCCATCCCAAATATCACAAGACTCCCAAGGTTGTGCTTGAAATCGCTTGCTAACGTACTGCGTCGTATAGACTCGACCAGGGAGCCACTCCTCTGGTTGCAAAAAGAAGTGTGACAGTAAAAAAAAAAACCCTACTTCTCACTTGATTTATTCCCTCAGTAAACTTAGTTCAACGGCATGATTTTCATTTAGTAAATGATGGTCAAAGTAAGAGAGACAAATACCAAGGCGTACTGCGGCTTTGGAGTTTTACATACTTTTGTCTTACTAGTTTCACCTTTTCACACTGTTTTCAGTTCATTGAACATGTCTCGTGTCTTATTCAGGGTTTGAATGGTACCGAGCTTCACCCTCTCTTGTGTCACTTGTGATTGCAAAAACCAAGATGGCGACGGCCAAAATCCCAAACTTAAAATAGCAGCAGACTGCAAACCAATAGGTGACGTCAAGGCGAATACGTCCACTTTTACGACATATGAGTAGTGTGTCCGTTTGCGATTTCAAAGACATAATCATAATCTTACAGTAATAATCCTGTCATTAGATTTCCCAGTTGTGCCGCAGTTAAAAACCTGGAGACTGAATTAAACAGGTTTGCTGGAGGCAGAAGCTGCCAGGTGTTTTCTATTACACATCAAAGAACAGAGGTTCTTTATCCTGAATTCAAACAGTTGAAATTATATTAGCTGGGTAGTTAACCTACTTACGGCCTTCCTACGCACGTCCACCGGCAGCCCCTCTTCATTCTGAACGTGCTGCTGCTCCGCTTTGGCACAGGATCAAAACGTGTATTACGACCCGGAGCATATGTTCTATGAAAACCAGTAGACCAGTTGATGTTATTGTTTCAGCCTTTGAAGCTATGACCCCCAGGTTAGTGTGTGCTATAGATTATTCAATAAATCATGACTTTAAGGGAATTAATGCTATTATTATGCAGGTTTGTGTCTTGAAGGTGCCGGAGTCTCTGGGATCAGAGAACCAACACAATCGTTTCCTACTTCAGTCGTCCAATTTTCTCTAGTATTATTATTATGGTTGCTCAACCAGATTTTACTATGAATAAATCACAAGCAGCACAGTTCATGAACTAAGCTTGAATATTGTGAAAAACATTTGTCAGAAACTAGACACAAGACAGTAAGCAGACAATAGAGAAAGCGAGCATATCACGAGACAAATTAAAGCCACCTCCAGGCTGATGGATGACTTGCTGGGTGAGTTATGGTGGTCTGACAATGATAAACGCTGAAGGAAAAAGGTCAGAGCCCCACAGGATAGAGAGCAGAGCTCTGTCTGGCAGGCTAGTTGCCCTTACACATTAGCACTCTGGATAATAGAGCACAGATGGAGGGAAAGACAAGCGTATGAGTGTGTGGAGTGGTATGGGTGTGTCTTCAGGCAGGGCATAGGTTCTTTTGTATGCATGCATGATGGAAAAACAGATGTTAATGATTAGGTCCTACCTAGAAACATTATCAGATGGCTTTTCGCATTTCTTAGGATTCTCTGTCAATTTACCTGCCCTCCAAAGCCAAAAGAAATAAAATGTTATGCCATAACACTAAATAACATAGAATGGGATATACTTAAAATCAGGAAAATGTTGTAATAGAGAGTGTTTTTCTAAAGGGAGTCTGACACATGATGCTCATGGCAACGCACTGCATGGAATCTCCACCTGGTCTTAAAGGAACAGGCATGTGTGGTGCAATCAGCCCTCCAAGCCGGAGCGATAGGCAGGTTGCCAAAGTGTAGCTCGAGGTGGCCGTCGGGGTGACGGGCCGCATATGGTGCACAGACTGTGGATATACAAGCAAGAATGTGCAGAAACCAAAGTGTTCACCAAATTTGGCCCTTCGTACTGAAACAACCATTACATCAAGGAATATGGAGGGAAAGAAAGATACGGAGGGAGGAGTGGGAGAACGAGGAGTAGAAAGCCATGGAAAGAAAGTGAGAAATCTGCATCTGGAAGCAGTTCTCACTTGTTTTAAACTGTTTTTCTTCTTCTCTATTCGCTTATAAAGTCACCCAAAGGCACAAACTGTTTGTGTTCTGTACCGAGATGTTGTAAAGAAATATACAATTTTGTTTTATGTAGTTTGAGTTATAAATCACCACAAATAATGATGAAAAGGACAGGCAACACAATACATTTTAACATCAAGTTTGCTGTAATACCAAAATGTTAAAACTAAACAACAATTAATAGATTGCCCTTATACGATTGATGTCCCTATGATTTCATCAACTGTCATTTCTTACTGAAAAGCACAATATACAATACTGCTTGTGGTGAAATACTGCCCCCTACAGGATATAAAGAGAATCATCTTTTTTTTGTTAGAGTTACAATTTATTATTACTGCATGATAATACAACTTTATATATCAGTCATATACATGACTTTAATCTTGGGTTTAAATAATAGTTATGCTATAATTCCATACATGGATGCATACTGTCCATTATCAGTTGTACTCCAGGGGTTACAGAGCAAAACATCTCTTTTCATGTTATTATCATGTAATGATGTTAAATACACAATCATCTCCAAGTTTTACACAAAATATTATGTAGGAATAACTGTAACAAGTCTGACCAACTGTCTCATAAATGTGTAAAGTGAGAGGCAGCATGTTAGCTGGGACTAAAAAATAAGACTACAAACAGTTAAAAATCCCACATGGTATTTCGGGACGAGGTTACAAAAACCCAAATACTGCATACTTAAAAAGAGTGTTAGCTTTTGATATCAGGGTAGGAATATATTCATGTATAATTATTTCTCTAGTGTAAACAGATATCAGAGATCAACCGTGAGAATTCGGCACTTAAGTGTTGAACGATGCAGCAAAAAGTAAATTGCATCGCTAGTATCTTATGAAAGGCATCTTTGAGGCAAATAGTTAAGTTAATGGATGATGATGATGAACGGAACGAGGAAGGTGTCAAATATAAGAGGTCACATCATTTATGTTGAGCTATGGGATACGCTTGAAATGGTGATCTACAGCTACAACATACAAAGACTGTCAAGCTGTTGACTCTGAATAAAGATCTGGAGTAACACTAATAATTTGGATAAATACACTAACACGATGCTCAGCTGCACAAGGTCCACATACGTTCAACAATGCTGCCATAGTATTGTTAAAAGGAAATAACATTCATTGTATGTTGGAATACAACTGTGAGAGGAGTCCCACTGAGTGTTATGTCCTTGGAAAACAACAATGTATTCAAAGACGGTGAATTTGTAAAACACTGTATAATATAATAACGAGTTGGTTTTTGGTCCATGCTGCAATGAGAACTGACTGTCAGAAAGAGGTTCACAAAGGGAATGAGTAAGACGGGTAAATGAGGATTATAAAGAAGAGGAGAGCGGAAAGATTGTTTCACATTGGTTAAATAAGGCCTGTAGGAGGAATGTGAGAACTTTTAGTGCAGGATCTCTATGAGGAGGCGTTTGAAGTCTCCACCACACTCTGAATCCAGAGCGTCTTTCAGGGTGACATCGTACTTCTCCAGGTACATGTCCTTCACCGTCTCCAGGTCGATCTGTGGGTTGACAAGATAACACTGCTGTCAGAAAAAAAAAAAACCTTTTTAGTCGCTATTTTTGGGAACAGATTTTTAAACATTTTTTTTCGTAATCTGAAAATAGGTTAGACATTTGACTAGCCTCGGAGCGGCCTACAATCAGCCGAATGAGTGTGTCTTCATCGGTGCCAAGTCCCTTCATGGCGGCATTAAGACGTCGGGCAAAATACAGCTGCGGGTTCTTAGCACACCTGACTTTAAAAAATACACACACACACAGCAGCCGTTATTACAAGAACTGATATTTGATATTTCATGGCTGTTAAATTTCAATATGACATACCCAGAGTTACGTAGCAGTCCTTGAGAGTTCCTGTTGCTTCAGAGTTAACGGTGTCCAAAATGTCTGTTCCTGAAAGCTGTAGGACAATAACTTGTCATCATAACTATACATTAACAATAGTAAGAGACTCATCAGAAGCTTTTTTCCTCACCGACTCGTAGATCTTGAAGGTGGCCTGAAGCTGCATGTAGTTTCTGTGTGTCAGGATGAAGGTGAAGGTGGACTCATCTGTGCCACATCTGCCTTCTCCTGCCTGACAGTCACAACGGAGGAAGTAATGCATTGGTGAGTATTGAGGAAAATGCCTTTTTTTTTTTTACAACCTGGGTCATATTGTTGCCGGTCATCCTCAGACTTTAGCGTCACACTGGATTCCTTACTAGTTTTTCATTTGGATTTATGATTATTGCAAAAGCACATGTTTATTAAATGTAAATGTTTTGTTCCGCAAGATAATCTTCACAAATAAACACCCCCTTTATGATTTTTTAATTGATGCAATTGGCAGAATTAAAAAAAACAAGGTAACTAAACTGTGATTACATGAGTAAATAGTGCATCATGCTTTGAAGTCTCATTCAGCCCCTCGTTAGAAACCACCTTATTTAAGACACAAAAGTTTAAAAAAAACAGAGATTTACTGACATATATTGTATTTCGGAACAAAGTGTTAAAATCACTCGTGTTAACCGCAGACCTTATGTCAGGCATCTCGCCAACAACCCATTAAAAGAAAATGCTGACTCATTCACATCGTAGTCTAGTTGGTCATAAACCAACTTGGGGGCTAAAACAACATGTTGACATGATGGTGCCAGATGAAAAGTCAGCGATGCATCCTCAGAGGACCATGAATGTGTGGACTAAAATGTCAATCCATCGAGTTATTTCCGTCTGGACCAAAGTGGTGGACAAACATCGCTTAAAAAACTGACTCTAGGTTCTTCTTATACGAGGAGTCGTCTGAGAAACAGCATAACACCTCAATGTAACGTGTGAGATGTGAGGAACCGATTGATATTCTCGCAGACGTTGACACATCACCGTCTCGGCACACCTTTATATTTGCACGGTGTTAGCGACAAGTTTGAGATGAAGCTTCACACATTTAGCTGTGAATTTCCACAAAGATCCCACAATCCTGTTCTGTAATAAAAACCACACTCCAGCATTACCGCAAAACCCAGCTTTGATTTAATAAGATCTGTACTTGTGAGATTTGCTAGTCATCCGGGGCTCATACGCTCAAACCTATAAATCCAGGATCACATTACCCTTGCAAATACTGGTATTATTCAAAAAAGGCAAACTCTAATTTAAAGGAATCATGCAGCACCTGGGAACGTACCTCAAACAAAGATGTGGCATCCTGTTCGGCTAAATCCTCATCCACTTCATAGCCTTCGTCTCTGCTCGCCTGCAGATATTAAGGGACGTGAGAAGAGGGGATATGGAGATATGAAGGGGAAGAAAGGTTTAAGTGGATGAATAAGGCAGGTGGATACAAAAAGTGAGGGCAAAAATGTAGTGAGTGGAGGAGAGGTCAAAAAGATGGATTCCAAAACAATCTCAGGCATTTAACGGGATAACAATCATCTGCTCCACATCAATTGTAAATAGTGGAAGGGCTCATTGGATCGATGTCGCTGTGGAACATGAGTCACACCGTTTGTCTTTTCTTTCTGGGGGAAGGAAGAGCGAGGGGAAGCAGAAGCGGTCCGGGAGCGCTGGCACAAAGGCCGAGCATGCCGATGATGTGACGCGTGACGAATGGCTCAGTGGGCGAAACGCAGCATGGACAACAATTCTGAGAGCCATTATCAAAGCAGTATTCTTCTACGTATGGCTTCCTTTCAGAATCAAGAATTCCACCTAGTTGCACTTAAAAAAAGTGGAGACTATTTATTGCTTTGTGTAGTGCAACTCCCCTTGTACCTATTTAACTATGAACACTTCTACCGTCGATAAAGCTAAACATAAGGATTCTTAACCTGCAGCAGTGACATCAGCAGGTTCCTCACGTCTCCACTGGTGTCACCCTCAATGTCGGCCTCTAGTTCACGCTCGTGCACTGTAAGGTGAGAAGAAAAATAGTGATAGTCTTCACACCATCGGGAAATGTACAATACCTGTATTCATGTCCTAAAAGCAGAGTGCGACAACATATTTTGCCTTCAGTGAAATCTGACCCAGACAAGTATCAAATCAGAGTGTATTTGTAGCCAGCAAGAGAAGAAAACATGGCTCATTACACCATGACTCACTCCTAAAACTGAAACACCCACAACGTTATGACAAATATAAAACTTGGTATGCATCTGTTCCGCATGAGTCTTTTCAGTACGAGGGGAACATCATTTTGTTAACCGTTATGACTCATTATGGTAGAAAACTCACCCTGTGCATAAGTGTTCTTGTAGCTCAAGATGTCCTGCAAGAAGAAAAAATAAAGATGACACTGTTCACAGTGAAGACAAACGATGTATCCGCCCCGTGACAACAGATCCCCCACAACATGGAATGGGTTCTTTCTTTGCCCATGCCACACCCTTACATCACGTTACATGAAAACAGGGCCAGTAGTTTTCTCCTTGACCGAGGTAATAATCTCCACACTGTGTTTTATTGATAACTTACCATCTGGGAAAGTGCAGCAGAGCATCAGGACAAACCTAATATATTGTTATTAACTTTAATAACCTATTATAGTATTACATTGAACCCACTACAAACCCGTTATGAGAATGCCGTATCATGTTATCTTTGACTAGAAACTCGACTGGCAGCGACTGCATCAACGGCATGGAAATAGAAACATGTAGTATCAATGAATAGTATCCCATATTGACAGACCTCATTATTGGATGTGCACAGGATCTCTACCAGCACATCTTCGTCCGTGCCCGCCCCCTTCATGGCCTTCCTCAGCTCCTTGGCGTAGTAAACATGAGGCGGCTCCAACATGGCTATGGTGGCTTTCTCAAAACTACCCGTCAGCTCCTTCTTCAGGACCTCCTCCAACTCCTGAACAAAGACAGAATCAACTGCATGCATGTGTGCGAGTGCATCTGCGAGAGCGAAAGAAGACGTGGAGGCAGATACTTACGTCGTCATACTTCTCAAAGTAGGCCTGTTTGATGTCCACACGCTGAGCTGAAGAGCGATTGGCCAAGATCTGGATGATGGCCTCTTCATCTGTGCCTGGAGAATATACGAGCAACACACACACACACATGCATGGGTTCATCAGGGTGCTTCAAATACAATACAAGTGCTTAACCATTATATTTCATTATTACTAGACATTTAAGCATTTTTAAGATTCAAGACATGCCTTTTATGAAATGTGTCTGTTAAAAATGGGGTAAAATTCATCTTTTAATGTATCGGTGGTAATTTAAGACAGACATTGTCACAATTATGCTAACTTGAATAATTTCATAATTGTGACGTTTTATTATTATTCGATTGGCTGGGTAGCTGCAATGACACTAAATAAATGAAGTGATAAAAAGAAAAGTAGGGGGCGTTGGTGATATATTGATAACAATACAGCGGTTAATAGAGCATCTCCTAGTGGACAGGTGCCTTTGGCAGATTGCCCTAAAATGTTCCGCATGGTCTGTGGCATCAATCTGCACACTTTTATCTTCAATTACCTTGAACATTAAGCATATTTTTATTGTTACTTTCAGATTTAGATGTGGTTATAAGTTGCTTGATTGTAAAAACATTCTAATTATGTGATAATGGATGCCTTAATTACACACAAATAGAGATACCACATGACTGAACAGGAACACACACCACCACAATTACACAACTACTTGTAGCAGATGAGCCAAAGCTCTGTTCACTTACCGAAACCTTTACACGCCTGTCTGATGGCCTTGATATCAGCTGTGACATCGAAGTCCTCATATGGGACGATGGTTGGCTAGAGAATGAAAAATGTCTGAATCATTAGAAATATATTTTGTAAAATAGATAAAAATGTTATGTTTAAATAAATACAATCTAGTCATGATCTCAACACATACAAGGAGTCATGCATGATATAATATAACAGGAGCCTGCTAAATCTTTGACAGCAGTTTGATATATATGAATAAACCTGCTAGTTTAAAAAGGGACTGCCCTCCACTCTAACAGATTACAGACTGAGCTAGTGAGGCTGTATTACGTCACAGTACATCCAGGGCGTCTCTCCCGCAGGAAAAGGGTGCAGTCTGCGTGATGGCTGAGTCACGGGGCAGCCGCAGCGTACCATCTCCTCTCCTCGCCCACCCTCCGGTGCATACAATGCGGCCTTATTGATCAGCGGTTTCTGAAACATTCCTCCCTGCGGCCCGCACAGCTCCCTCCCTCTGCTCAGCTTAACTGCGCAAGTTTTGCCTCTCACTTCGGACTCTTTACACACGGGGAAAGTCTTGTTTGCGTCCACTGGAGAACATCATGAACGTTTAAAGAGTACATCTTCTGAAGGCTGGCCGTGCTACACAATGACACGTCCGCGATCTTAATTCCCATTTTTCCACTTATGACTGTATGACTTTTAGTTGTCATCCATCATCGCGTCATCGCAAACCCGATTCTTTCAGAGCTGTAAAAGTAGCGAGTGATCAAGCAAAGTCTCCCATCGCAGTTCTACTGCTCGGATGAAGAGTTTATTTAGTGAGTTGCACATCTACAGTCGTCCAGTTGTCCTACCTGCACGTTGCCCATGTTGTTCCGGAACACTCCGTCCAGCTGTGAAGTGACAAACGGGAGCTGTGCGTCCTGGTGTGCTGCGCTGCTCTGGAGTTGGAGGGATGCGTGTCAAGTCGGGTCGGGTTTTCCTGGAAAGGACGCAGCCCTGTCCGGTGCTGCAGGCGTGACGTCACTGCCGTTTATTTATTTGGTAGGGCGGGGGGATGTTATAATTTGCTGGACTCGGTGAGGTAAACAGCAACTAGTTGTTGGACTAGTTCTGATGTATTATTTTAAGTAATGCCATCAGTTTGAGTTTCTAGTCAAGTAGCATACTTATAGGCTATTCATACATATATGATCTCTTTATTTGTTTATTTATGCAGAGGAGCAGGGTCTGAAGTCACTCGTGGACAGCTAAAGCTCATTTCCTGCCCGAGTCACTTAATGGACATTGATAGTTCAATTTGCTATATGATAAGCAAAAACAAGAACAAACAAAACAGCATTAATCAAACAAAACACTATCACATGTAATGCTTCTTCACCCCAATCATTTTCAGAAGCAACTTTTAACCCAACTACATTATATTTCTGGATAAAGCTGCAGGGGTGGAAGTAACATTTTGCTTAAGTGACCTGGCCTGCTATTTATCAAAAGTGTAGTACAGCTATAGTATTATATGGTATTTCTAAAGTGTGACACGTTTTCTTTTATTTAAAAATATCTGTGATCTCTGAAATATAGCCCTCAGTGATTCTCAAACCCTAAATTATGTTCAAATCCAATACTTTTACACAAAGGTTGACTCAGTTTGAGGAAGACTGCATGATCACCTGTTATTAAGTCATTATCATGCTTCCATTTCGAGCTGTAGCAGAAGTATTCAGAACTTCAGTAAAAAATATCAATAGTCTTTCACAAGTGAAAATCCATTATACAATGTTTCTCAATTCAAATTATCATCAGTGTATTCTTTTCTGATCAGCAAAATGTACAAAAGATTAAATCATGCAGTGTCCAATTGAAGGTGATGTTTTCTAAGTCTCTGCAGTGAACACCTTTTAAAAGGAACTAAAAAACACTCGTTTATCCCCTCGCCTTTTTTTAATTCACGCAATGTAGATAAGAGGAGCTAACATGAGTGTTAACAGTTTCTGTCAGTTACCTGCAGCCGGTGATCCGTCAGAGAGATGCCACCTGCAGCACACCTGCCTAAGTAGACTGGCCTGGAGAACTGGACTGAGCCATTCTACCTCAGCCAGAGGGGTGTCCTCAGCAGCCAGTCTATTCTACACCACTAAGGAGCGTGAACTTCTCTCCCCTTCCAATTAACCATGGACTCACCGACAGCTGTAGACGCTGCAGTGGCAGAGGTCTCAGGTTTCATGGAGATCTCAGTATGTTGTTAGGTTAAAATTCTGCTAAATGTGTTCTGTAAACCTTAACCAAATCATGTTGAACTTATCTGTCACTTTGTTAAGATTTTGTTCCACATCTAAAACTTGTGAATATTTTTGGGTAAATAAAACCTTATTTTTTCCACCTGCATATTTGGATTCATTCATTTGTGATTATAAATATATATTTATGTAGAAATGTGCATGTAGCTGCATCCTTTGTTTTTTTATGTCTGCCTATATGAAATACATTACTATACTGGTTTTGATACGTGTTATATGAATACGATTTTGTACAATCAACCACACAAGATATTTGTTTATATTAAACATTAGACTTAAAGTCAACAATCCAGCGTTAACTATTACAACTACACATAAAATAAGGATTTTCTAGACACATGTTTGCTGTCAGATCAAAGAGCCAATCAGCTCTCTGATATTGCGACAGTCAGGCGTTTCCCATCATGCACTGGGCCAGGCAGTCGATGGAGAGCTACTGCAGCCCCTGGCTCTAAAATCGACGGCCGCCTCGCTCTCGTGAGATTATCGTCGAACACGTGTGCATGACAGCAGAGCAAGGCGGGAGCAAGTCGGACACAAATCTAACCAGCATGCATTGCGCTCGATCGATTCTGCGCAGAACTGGCTCATCTCGAAAGAACCTAATAGTTCCACTGACAAATCTAGACATAAAGAGTCTCATCGTCCTCATGGTGGCAGTGTTGCACAGGCTACTACAATTAGCAGTAGAATTAATGTACCTGCATTTGAGATGTGGCACACAAAAGGTATTTTAATGTTGAGATAATAGAGGATGTGCAGCTTTTTTATGGAAATATATATTTCTCTTCTACATTTCAGTACCTACAGCGGGTAAATATCGTATTTTGAAAGAAGTATTTAAGGAGGATAACATTGTTTTGTATACTCTGTGGTGATCTATGGATGACTGGTCAATGAGCTGCGGATACGGAAACCACAAACAGCTAAAGTCACCACCCTGATGACGTTAAGATGAAGTTGGGCAGCGTGTTTTAGAAACTTGATAGGAGGTAAATATATTATTATTATTATTAGAAACCTTTCACAAACAATATTGAAAAGATAAGCGATACAAAAAGCAAATTGGGGTTTTATAGAAAGATTTAATCCAGAGAACGGGGTATTGTACATGCAACACAATATGAATGTACAATATAAATACTCCCATGTGGACGCTACAACATTTTGTAACTTTTTTGGGGCAACACTTTACAGTATAACGAGCATAAAACACATTTAGTGGGCAAGTTGCAACATTCCGTTTCATACAGCCGAAAACCATCCGATGAAAAAAAACCTGGTGAAAGTTAGGGAGTTGTGATTCTTCATGTTCATGTGTATTCATTGAGCCTTTTTACTTTATGGATGCTTGATGAGGTTATCTTACACAAGAAGTTCTTGATAAATACATGACAATGTCTGACATCTAAATCTGTAAAGCCCATGTGCTCATAATTCCGCTTAGTAGTTCATAATATATGCAACGTTTTTTATGCTTTCTTGTGAATTTGAGTGTATACTCTACTATTTTCAATGTCATGCACACATAACTGTAATGAAGCTGAACCGACTACTGTGTGTGACTGTATTTCAGAAGGGTGCAATTTGGTGGGTGGCTTATTACAGGACATGTGGTCTGTTGTTGTTGTTGGAGATGCCGTTGAAATGTTAAATTACTCATCTTCTGTTTGCGATAAAGTGGCAAAAAAAAAAAAAAGCTTCGACCATGCGTAGTTGGATATGTGGAACGCTTCGAAGGAAGGTGCTTTCAAGCAGATGTAAAATGGGCAACTAAGTGACAGGGAAAAAAATGCATTATTCACATCTTCCTCCCTCGTCAGTCTTGCTTTTGGTCCCTGAAAGACTTCATCGCATTATTTTAGACAAGTAGAAATACTACAGCCTCTTTTGAGAAGGAACATCCAGGGGGCGTAAATAGAGAGCAATCTGTAAATAAATATCAACAGAAGGGAGAGCCTCATGGTTATTTCAGTACTGCGCAACTGTAACTGCAAGCCATTTGAAGTATGTATGTACATTATTGATAGCAATGCACATCATTTCAAAAGCCTTGTGTGGTATGTAAGGAAACACATACCATAAAGCAACAACATCAAAAATGGCCCCGTCACAGCTGAGTACAAGTTAACCAATGAACATCTAGCTATTGGAGGCTTGATAGTTTGCCACATGCAATGGCTTTTATAGAAAAATACCTACTCATTTTAAAATCAAGCTGTACTATGATCCTTTGTTATTCCCATGTTCCACTAATCAAACAGATCATTTTCATGCCATGAATTATATATTTGGCCTAAAGCTGAGGCATCCTAGCTGTGTCTGGGGCTTTGGTCTTGCTTCTCAGAGCTCATATCCAATTTGTTTCCTTAGGTCTTGTTTTTCCCCGCCGCCTGCTTGTTTTCATCATCAACATCTGATGCATCACTCTCCGCTGGCTTATTGCGTAACGTCGAACATCATCAGCGTAACGGGAAACAATGAGCTCATTAGGCGAAGCATTTACTATGTTTGTGAGAAATGATTGTCTGACCTGCTGGTGAACAATACAGATATGATTCAATTTCAAATTGCCTTGATGTACCGTCATGTGATAAAACATACATACAATGTAAATTTGATGAATGTGCAAGCAAAAGTGCAGACAAAAAATCCGATAAAGTGACTTCAAAGTTGCATTCACTGCCATGTAACACCGAGATCATTACTATTTAGCAAATAGTTATGGTTGGATTGCATCATTGGACAGTGCAATAATTGTTCTTCTTCTCTTTTTTCACTCCATCATCCAGAGAAAAACATTTCTCAAATGCAATCTAACATCTTTTTCCTCCGGTGGTTCCGTCTTCTATGCTGTCAGTCTGTGAATACAAAAGAATACATTCATCTCAGCAGTCATCATGCCCTCTCCCCAGAGTCTGGCTCCTGACTGTCCCAGGGGCAAACATCCGCCACCTTTGCCCCGCTGATGACGGCAGGTTTGTAACTGGTACTCAAAGTGCTCTCTTTCTTCTTCTCTGAGGATTTTTTAGTCTGAGCAAAGCTGGTGTGTGAGAGCTCTCTCTCCCGGGACAAAACCTCCGCCCTCCTGATCTCCATCACTTCTGGATCTCTGGTCGAGCTCCTCCGCCGCTCAGAAACTGGCCCGCTGCACTCCGACGACTGGCTGACGCGCCTCCTCTCCGATGCCGGTTTGCTGGACGAGCTCCGTCTTTCTCTGCTTTTCTCCCTCACTTTCTCCTTCTCGGCTTTGTGGTTGGACGAGCAGGAGCCTTTCCGTTTCTTCTTGTGTGTGGTGGGGCTGTTGCAAGGCTTCTCCTGCTTAGGTGAAGGTGGACTGCTGTACTCCCACGGGCAGATCTCCACCATCATGGAGGGAGGCTGCAAAAGGCTCCCTGTGGACTTGGAGTGGTCCGAGTGGAGGCCCTTGGGTTTCCCATCAGTGGGCGTGACACTTTTCTTACGCCTAATCCTGTCCGGGGATAGGGAATCTGAATCTCCTCCCAGCATGGGTTGCTCATCGAAGTCCCAGGGACAGACGTCTGGCTTTAGAGGGAGAGGCGACCTGGGAGGTCGAGATTTCCGTGTTTCCTTGCCTTCCTCCCTTTCTCCACCTTTATCTTTGGAGCGGCGTCGGTTGGAAGGGGACTGCCCTGCTTTCTGCCTCTGCTGGGACCGGCTGCCTTTGCTGATTCCAGAGCTGCTGCTGCCTCTCCGGTCTGCGATGGTTTCACCGGGAGCGATGGAAACATGCTTCTGGTTCTTTGGTTCAGGGGGAGTCTGAGCTTCATCCAGCTCCCAAGGACAAACCTCAGACACGTCGTAGAGGTTCCTCCCCGTCTCGGAGCAAATGGACGGCTGGCTGCCACTTACCTGTTAAAGTCAAATGATAAAGGTAAGTATGCTCTGTTAATCCAATTATTAGAGAGCTAGAATATCCCCAATGTTTTCAATCTGCTTGTTTTGCAAAAAGCAATGAAATGAGAGATGAAAACAAAAACTTTCAATTTGCATTTCAAGGCCTTTGTCAGAGGATTCATTTGTTTAGTTGTCATGGAGATGTCTTAGTTGTGTTAACATCAACCAAAGATGGACATTTTCCAAATGAAAACAAAGGATTTTTGATGTTTCACCAATTCTATCTTGACTACAACAGTGTCTCTCTCATCAGTGTGGAGTCCAGCAGCCACAGCCAGCTGTTCTCAGTTAAGGAAGTCTGGTGAAGTGACTGTACATTCATTACCTTCACAGCATCATATGGCAGACAAAGTCAGCAACTAGCTGGTGAAAACATTGGTTTTACCAGCTAAAAGGCCATAGATTTCCCCAGACATTCATGGAGATTAAAACAGAGCTACAATGAGTGTGATAAATGGACTTAACCCAATGAATACTAATGATGCTGCTATGTCTAAAAATGCATCTGTTAACTAACAAAAATGCCATTTCCATATGAACTAAACAAGTAATAATATTTAAATCTTGTGTTTACAACTTGGTTTAAACCTGGTCTTAAGCGTCTTTTCTCATGACGCACTTGTCTTTGTTGGCCAGAGAAACAAATTGAAGAAAAAAGCCCCAACTCAATCTCTTTTTACCCAAATTTCAGGGATGGGGTTATTAACATGAGTAAACATTTACTTTCTGGAGCTGAATAACTTGGTAATGGATCAATCTACTTGTATTTGGAATATAAATGTTAACAGTACCTGTTGTTTCATGATTCCCATCTTCATGGGTGACTTGGAGTACTCCACTGACTGACTAATGATCATCTTGGGGTAATGCTCAGGGGTCTCATCCACCTCAGACAGTGTGTCCTCCTGTCCCTTCAGACCCTTCTTGCTGGCGTCCTCCACGCTTTGTGTCTTGTTGGTCAGCCCCGGCATCTTCTCCTTGGCACTCGCAATCACACTCAGAGACTTCTGCATGATTGAGGTCCGCAGGAGGACAGGTTTCTTCTCGTGCGTCAAGTTGTGAGCGCTGGCTGATTTCCAGAACAGTGGAACGGACTCGGTGGACTCGGCTGGTTCCAGTCTCGGTGGGGTAGCAGATGGTTCCAGCTGCTTCTTGGCGTGTTTCCGGCCAATCAGGGAACCCAGAAGAGATCCTTCCCCACCACCTCCAACATTAGTCATGCTGTCTCCTGCAGTCGAGCCAGTTTGGCTTGCAGTTTCTTCATCCTGGTCACAAACGTGGTCATAGCTGAGTGATTTCTTCAAGCCTATGACTTTGTTCTTCAGGGAGTCATCCCGAGGTTTGCCTGAAGAAAGATTAAAACAATAAAATGGCATCAAAGTGGAACACATCCACTGATATCTCTCATTTGTTTGTAGCCACACTGCTAACTTTCAGACATGTTGGGCAACCTGGAGTGGTTAGGGCCAGCGATGACCATTGGTCAGAGAATAGGACCTGAACAAATTGGGTTTCATAATCATAAGAATCAAAATAACATGTGTTTCTATGGATGGTGATCATTGGCCATTCTGCCACTTAGGTCCATATTATCCAAAATTGTATAATATGTTGTCTATATAGGGATGAATACCTGTTAATTATCAAGTGTCAACACTAAACACTGGTCTGTTTACCATGCTGTTTATACTAATGAAGTGCGATGGCACAGATGTGAAAGATAACATCGAAGATGGCTAAATTCCATTCATCTGCTTCAGTTTCAGGGTTCGGACTGAACAGGTGGAGCCATGATCTCACCGTGATGACCCGGTTCAAACGGGTTTCTCCTCAAGGTGCTGCGGTTGCTGCCGTGTTCGCTGCCGTCCTCACGACTGCACTGCCGGTGTATGTGCATGCTCTCTGGGATCTCTGTTATCCGTTTCATCAGAGAGCGACCCAGACCTTTCTTAGAGTTGCGTTTCTTTTGGAGGTGAGGGTTGTTGGCGAGCATCTTCTTGTGTTTGTAGACTTCCAGTTGGGCATAAAGCTTCTTCAACTCATCCTGAAAACAGGAGTGAGACTGTCAATGTTGGCCTCTTTTTAACGATTACATTGTTACGGTTTGATTCATATTTCTACGACCAACTTCCAGGTTAACACATATGATTCTAAATGCTACTTTACCCGTATATCCTCAGGGTCCAAGCTGTGCTCACTCCAGGCCGAGGTAATGCTGTTGTTGAGGTAAGAGCCAGACCTTCCCATGTCCAGCTCCTCCTCATAGGCCTCGGTGGCAATATCGTCCCTGGCCTGAGTCCCTTTGGACAAGAACTAAGACAGATGGAGAGTAAGGGTAAAGAAAAGTCAAATTAGAAATGTAGTTTCTCCAACAATATTACTCAGGCCTATAGGATGCCTCTGATTAGATGTATTGTATGACGGAAAAAAATATGATGGCTAAAGGGATCATTGGAGGTGAAACGCATTTCCTTGCAGCAAAAATATTCTCTGATGTACATCTTATGTGTTGAAAAAGTTAACTTCCTAAACTTAAAGAAGTAACAGCCCAAAAATATGAACAGCAAATGCAGAAAAAGCAACAATATGAGATTTGTATTTTTCTAGATTGTGTATTTGATGTGTTCTTGATGGAATACATTAACTTTATTTGCTTTAAATGTTACTCCAATGTAAAGTTATCTTTATGCAAGTTGGTCTCCTGTTGATTCAGGTTGAGTTTTTTATGTTTTACTTTAAAGGATTTGAAATCAAAGTTAAAAGCTGAGTCAACACATTCTGACATTAGTCACTCTGTTTACTTGTATTGTCTTTTATTATTTAATCCAATACAACTCTGCAAATCTAAATTAATACCGCTAATGGTTTTGCTGGCACTGATCTCTTCCTTGATTGAAATAACACATTAAATTGAGAAGAGAGAATGAGCTCTAATGATCTGTTATTTCGACTTTTCATCGCCAACTTGTTAATCTTTGCTTGAATAACAAATCTGGGAACACAACGCAACCAAATATTTAGCCGAGATTCAGGAACAGGCAAAGTGTAAGTCCTCCCATTGTGCTTCATTATCCTTGTGTACTCAGCTGACTTACACTTCTGAGGTGTCTAATTAAGAAACAATGAAGGAACAGAGAGGGCTGAAGGTGTATTGCATTCCTTACACAGCAGGATAATTAAATGCTTTCCATGCGACTTGAGAGATTGCACATAAAGACACCCACGGGAGTGCTTAGCTAAATTACAGTAACTACTAATGCAATTTGAATGACTGTGTATGTGTGTGTTGCAGATTGCTAATATCAAATCAACTTAAGATGATTAATGGACTATTGGATACACAAACTACAGTACTGCAGAAGCCATTAGGACAATGTGTCTGTACTTAATGTAACCTCTATGACGATTGCATTTTCCAAAAAACGCTCTTGTAAGAAAGAAAAGCATGACTTCTGCACTGATCCCATTGATGGAGCGCTTTCTGTGAGAGCTGCTTCTTCTCTGGATTAGTTTCGCCAATCAATACATTGAAATACCTGAACTCAATGGGATTCAATATGTGCCTATATTGTGATCAGCAATGACACATTTTAATCAGAGTAATGTTATGTAAGCACTTATATTGCATTTTGTAAAAGGAAAAAAAAGGGGGGGGAAATCATGCAAATATAATACATATGAGTGTTTACTATGATCAGCATGATTGCACTACAATAACCTCTTTCATCCAGTTTTTCTGCTAAAACCAAATCACTTTTTGCATGATAATAATTAATCTACAACATATATTTGTAACAGGGAATTCGGTGGTTGAGTCCCAGATTTTGTCTCTGTTCATTAACAAATCTTTTATCGATTTTCTGGACTTTTCTATACAATAATTGCTCTCAGTTTCAAAACTACAGACAACTCATAATCAACATCTGAAACGTGACAAGTGACCCAAACCTGGAGTTCTTGTAAGAAATCTCAAATCAAACGGTTGAGAGCCTGATTGAATCTCAGCTTTGTGTGTTTTATATGCAATATACAAACTAACTTATAACTCCATATGCCAAATACATGTAGTGGAGTAAAAAGTTCAATGTATCACTCTGAAATGTAAAGGAGTAGAAGTAAACGTACAATCAATAGTCAGTACTTGAGTGATGTACAAGTACCTCTAATGTTTGCTGTCTATATAGACTGTTACTTCCAACCACTGACCCAACGCCCAGTAAACTAATACCCGACATGGTTCATACCTTTGGAACGAGAAGCAGGCCCAGAGTCACAGTCACAGTCAGGTGAGTGTGAGCAAAGAACAACATGAGCATCCAGTCAGGGTGAAGCCCCGGCACCAGAGTGAACCTGCAGATGAACGTCAACGGGAGAAACTCTGTTCACTCACCGGCACTTTATCAAAGGCAGTAGAACAGAGTACGGTGAGATATCTTCAGACACTTACATGCACAGACATTTAAAGCAGCCTTTAGTGATTCTTGAGAACCAAATGTAGGCTGTTACGAGCCAGAGGCAAGTGCCACTTCAAAAACTGTACAGAGATATAAAAGCAAAACAATTCTAAAAGCAGCAGTATGTATACAGTATAACAGTGAGCCCCGTCTATTTTAACTGCATTGTTCTGGAAGTGAGTTCAACTTCATTTCCCATATTGTCATTTCATAACATCTTCTTGTAAAGAGTTTTTAATCTGGAATTGAGCCAACCAACATGAGATGAATGGCAACCATAAAACATTTGTTTTAAATAAAGAAAAGATGAACAATGTAAATAAGGCAAAGGTGCAAGGACTGCATACAATTATTTCACTAGTGAAAGAAACAATGCGTCCCATCAACCATTATGAATAACCATTATATGATCAGAATAATAATGTTTAAAAAAGGTTTGTTTTTATTTTGTTTTTCTAATTTTTCTAATCTATCTCAATGTACTTCCACAGAAATAGAAAAACATATATCTATAAAGTAAATGTCTTGGCGTTAGAGGGTTATTAACAGTGCACGACTTTTTCGATTGCTCATCATAGTGACTGCAAGAATAAACAGTTCTTCTGTTTGGTTGTTCTAGCGTTTTCATTTTAGAAGTTGTAACATTTCCCCAAAGATTTACCGTGATCCCCAGCTGGTCTCAGCAAGCAATTATACTATCTGGGTTCTCAAAATATGCAAATCGGCTCTTGTCTTCTGCTTAGGCAACAAACATCTGGTCTCTGTCTGTGTAATGGTAAGGACAGTACCATTACAGCCTTGTGCATCTCCTCAAACAGTACCCAAGATAATGGACTTAATGGAGAATCCAGACTGATGTGATTTTGTTCATCCTTGCTGCCCTTCACTGGCTGATTGATGACTTTATAATTGATGCTACTGCTGTTTTTTAAAGCTTTGCATGGCTGCTTATATTTGTAGTTTGTTTACCCCGTCAGTCTGATTTAAATCCTCTGGTAGGCAGAGGATGAAGTATAAGTCCTGTATTTAAACACTTTTTTTTTTAAATCAATGACATTCATCCAATTTGTTTGTTTAACCTTATTAATGATCTCGTTCCATTTGAATCCGTCGCTGTTATCATTGTTTTCATACTGTATTCAGAAGCAATTTGTCACAATGTTTTAAAAAGTGCGACACATAAAACAATGTTCATAGAGCTGAAGACTGAACATGTTTTTCCTGTTAACATCAGCAAAACACCAAACCGTAGTTTTGATAAAAAAAGAAATGTGTCCCATTTCTGTCAGCTCTGACTCGATCCAGACATGTGCAGATCCATGTCAAAGCTCGTGGTTGCTTCTTTTCAAACATCATTTACATTTTTATGGCAGTTTTTGATCATAGTTTGTATTGTATTCACAAGTACCAGCACAGGTTATCGCTCCAGTTATTGCTGGAGAATATGAAAACAACACAAAAGCCTAAATAGTCTCCAACAATGGGCAGAATTGTGGCACCAATTTTCCACAACCAATCAACTGCAGACACCATGACAGATACATCGAGGCAATTATTAGGCAGTATCAAGCTGAGTTAAGTGTATGTTGCCCAAAGTCTGTCAAACGATACCTCTGTGCTTCTATGTGTGTGTGTGTGTGTGTGTGTGTGTGTGTGTGTGTGTGTGTGTGTGTGTGTGTGTTGATGTGCATGTATTTGTGCACGCATGCATGAGTCAGTTATTTCCTCGAAGTTTGTCAGAGATCCACCAAGGTGGCTCAGAGGTTGTTGGTCTTTTGTCATAACGCCCAGAAATCACATTTGCATTCATATTTCAAAATTTGATATCCAAAAGCACACACACACACACACACACACACACACATGCACACGCACACACACACACACACACGCGAGACTTATCTCTGGGACGCAGCAGGGAAAAAAAGCGTTGGTTCTATTCCCCTGCAAGCGAGGACAGCTTGATTTATAACAGTTTCACACCACTGATGAAGGTGTACCCATTGGACTTTTCAGTTTCTCAACAGATTAAAAGGACGTGATCGTTTCCTTTTTGTCCCACTGAGCACAATAGGGCGCTGCACAAATGAAAGAATATTCAATCACCAACAGTTTTATTGGAGAAAGTGTGACAAATGGATTTGTTTGCCTCTGGCTCCTGCAGACGTAATGTAAAACACATGATTGGTTTTATTCCTTCTGCAACCGGATTGACAAAGTATTATTTGCTTCAGGAGTCAGAAAATATTTAGGCCCTACTACTTCCACCATTCTTCCCAACAACTCTTTTTTTTTTTCAACTCAGATATTAAAAACTGATATTCAACCATAGGCACAAAACGAACAGCTCGTCTGTACAAAGCTCCTCGAGGCACACAGGAATGCAGAGGAACCGGCACCTCTGAATAGTGAAGCCGCTGCAGGAGTTTCTTAAACTTGCATTCTCTCTACTTGCTATAAGGGACGACTTCTCTGGTTGTAAAAACAAGTCAGATTGTTTCGCAGTCTATGAGAAAACTGCCCTACAAACTATATGTTTTGCCACAGTAAACATTGTAAACATCATTTTATCATCTAAATTGCTCATTTCAAGCATGATGTCCAGTCTAGGAGTTGCCCATGATTTTGCCTGAGAACTTCAACCCTTTCATAGTGTGTTTGTGGTCATCTAAAAATGTGTTGTTCAGCGTTCAGTTTTACTTAATTTCACCCTCTCCGGGCACTTCTGCCAAAAGCTACGATTGCAACGGACAAAGTGCCAAACTTGACGCTTTAAAACGGCCCTTCACAAACCAGTGGGTGATGTCACGATGACTACATCCTCTTCCTACACACAGTAGTACATGTTTTTACAAACCATTCACATGCATTTAATGATACCAAAAGAAAAGTTGTTTTTCTTCCAAGCAGTCCCCACCTTCAACTGTGTCAGTATTCAACGACATCGTGAGGTGTACTTGTAATGTAAGGAGAAAACATGTAATATGCGTCTCTGCAAGCTGATTTTCCTGCAACACAAACATGAAAAGGCTGCCTGAAGGTAGGGAAATAACCAGCCTCCAGCAGGCTATGCAAAGCATTCGACACCGTTTGTCATGTGCATCCTAAACACAACATGTTGAGGCGTTTAGCTTCGGCTTGAGACAAACTAGACTTGTAAAACTTTGTAGCCTAATCTGTTGCTGCATTGGTTTGTGTGAGAAATGACACAGAGGGAACTAAAAGAAAACATTGGCAACAAATGCTACATTTTTGCCACATGAGGGCTAAACAAGATCAAAATATGATCATTTATCAAAGTTGCTGTGGATAATCTGTTCACTAACAATTGCCTTATTACAATTCTAGCAGACATGGAGCAACATTAGCATTCATTTGAAGTTGTGTTTTTGTCTACCTGATGGATGGAAGTCCAATGTTCTCTCTTCTTTTAGCTCTGTTTTGGTCTATACCACAATTGACTTAAATATCTCGGGCTTTAGCTGCTAAATGCTAAATTGTGTTCACTTAGTCGCTAACGCTGGCTGCATGCTGTTTGGTGCTTGGCAGGTAGCGTACAGGTTTATTAAAACTTGTTTTTGGTGAAGAGTAAGAGTGACTCCAAAATGTTGTGGGCCATGAAACTAAAACAAAGACATTAAAAGGCTCCATGTAACGGTGGGTGATAGCTCTCTGTGAGTTTACCTCACAGAACTATACTAATTCTTTTTGCCCCTTTGGAATGAGAGAAGTAGTTCCAAGACCTCTTATTACGTCACATTTTGGGTAACATTTACCTTATTTAAGGTATTTTCAAGAAAATATAAGACGATTACTCAAATGAAAATGAAAAAAAAAACTCCCTCGTGACAGAATGACAAGCACAGAGGGGTTATTTAGGGCTCTGGCACAGTAGATATAATGCTGTATCTCTGCCTGAGGAAGATATTTTTTATTCACCTCCATTCAACTGGCTCTGCTGACGCTGTTCATTTCACTGATGAAGGGGGCGGGTGAACGCTCTGCTTTTCCTTCGACATATCAAGCACTTGTAATGCCTTGCTCCATCACGCAAATATCTCTATGATTATGGTTGAACAACGGCTGCAAGAAGGGATAAAGTTGTCTAAGCCAATTGTCATTGTTCACGCTTTTTCCTCATTACTGTCGCAAAGATGTTCACCAAGAAGAGCGAGAGGATTGTTCTTCCCTTTTTCATTTTCTGTGAAGTCGCGATTATTGTCATTCACTTCTGAAACAATCGGAATAGCCGTCGCGCCCACTCTTATCTTCCACCTCTTTCTCACACCTACCTGATGATGTGGAAGATGGCTGATATGAGGAGCTCATTGTAGATGGCCACGGCCATGTAACGTGGCTCATGGAAAGCCGAGGGCACGGTGCGGACGGCGTAGCATAGGTACACCCCCCACAGCAGGAACAGGAACTCCGCTGGGACATAAAAGAAACAAACAATAAAAAGGTCACAAGGAGGGTTAAAGGACTAGTTTTAAGTTTGTATTGCCTTAAATTCATGATTTTTGTTGTTCCATTTAGTGTCTTTAATTAAATCTTTGTATACCCCGCAAGCTGGGACAAGCCTATATAATCCAAAAAGTATTTTTAAGTATAAAATGCCTCCCTTTAGATTTGAAACTTCCGTCTCTTTCCAAAGTGCCAAACTCAATTAAAGCTTAATAGTTCAACTTTTAGGGAAACACACTGATTTGCTTTCTCTCTCAGGGGACGTTGGGAACAATAACACTTGCATGTCTCTGAGTTGAATACAAAAGCTGGAGCTGGGAGGCGATTAGCTTAGCTTAGCGTCGCGTAAAGACGGGAAACAGGCGAAAAGGGCTAGCTCTCTCCAAAGTTACAAAACATGACCACCAGAGTTTCTAAAGCTCACTAATTAAAACGCCGAATCTGCTTTCTTTGATCTATACACAAATTAAAATGTATTAATTGCTGGTTAGCACAGATTTGAGTATACTGAAGGGCTAGAGGCGTGATGGTACCAGACTGTGACAAAAAACCCATAAACTTTTAAAATATGTGTTCACTCATGCTTTGCTAATGCTAAATAGTGTGTAGTTATTATAAAGTGTTAGCATATTTTTTAAATAAGAATTATGTACTTTTCCATTTGTGTATTGATTAAACAAATTAGACACATGTTTAATAGTCAGATGTTGCTTTACCTTTGGACAGAGCCAGCCTCGACGTTTCCTTAAGTTTCTAGTGTTAATCATCTCCCGGCTGCTCCAGCTTCTTATCATCTCACTCTCAAGAGAGAATTTTGAGAAAACGTATCTGTCAAAATGTTGAACTAATCCTTTGAGCATTGATTTAATCTCTGATTTTATTTGCATGTTAAATAACAGCAGCACCGTTGCTCTGAAAGGTAGGAAGCAGAATTTTAGCAGTAATTTTACAGTAAAGATGTATTTAGCTGTCTTCAGCATTATCAACATCATTATAAATATAGTGGACATTGTATGTCCACAGATTGTGCATTTTGGAGGTAAGAAATTATGTCTTGAAGCAATTTAATAATTTTACTATTTGCTGCTCTCTGGTGTGGAACAAAAAGATGATTCGTGCGTCAAAAAAACCATTTTCAAATAAAAAAGGACTTTTCCTCTGATGTAAGCTAGCTTGTTGTTTTGTTTGCAGACATAAAGGAGAACCAAAAACTGTGCCAATACTGTGTTGGCATATGAGTCCTTAAAGTCCTTACGGTGATTACGGTACATTCATATTCATGAACAGGCCAAGTCTATAAATCAGCACTAATTACTGGGTACTTAGCCTCTGAATCAGGATGCACGGATGGCTGCGTGCAAGAAGAAAAGGGATAACAATTCCCACTAATGCAGATTAATTTCAGATTCAAATGAATAGGTTATTGTTGGCGTTATCAATATTGTTTCGCTTAAGCTCCATTAAGCAACGCTTTTCAGGACAAAATAGGATGATTTATTCATTTCCAGACAAACATGTGTTCACTTGTCAGCATCATAACAAAACAAGTGAAAACACAACACCGGGAATTAGATCTTTTTTTCATACGCATCACTAAATTGCGAGTGTATTGTTAAACTGCGTTGTTGAATCCTCCAAAGCGGCTTTGCAGGGTGCTTCCTGTCCATCAGTGCAGCCTCAGCACACCAGTGTGCTCTCACTGGCTGTCACAGCGAACAGCGGGGATCCCTCATTTCATATCTCGTCTCGAACACACACACACACACACACAAACACACACACACTGACCCAAACGGAGGGATTGTTGTGCTCGACGTGTTTCATTCCGTTTAAAGTGCTGCGTTTGTGGAAATCTGTCACGGCAAGAACACACCGTCACTTCCCCCTGAAGATGCTGCGCTACTCAGTCGTGTCTCCTGAGTGTCCCTTCACCAGCTCCCTCTTCTTCTTCTTCTCCTCTCAAATTCTCCCCCTCCCCCTTCCCCAGCTGGTGGAAAACTCTCTCTCTCTCTCTCTCTCTGTCTGCATCGTTTCTCACATCCCTCCAAGCTTCATACTTCACAGACTCCACTCTTCTTATTCCCTGCCACTTCCTTCTCCCTCTCTGTGTGTCGGCCTGTCTATCAGTTTTCAGAGGCAGACCAAGCTTCTCTCCGTCCTCTGCCTCTTTCCAAACAGGATTAGTCTCCCCTGCTGTCAGACTTGCTTCAGCGAGGTGCCCATCACTGCCTCCTGCTTCAAGAGTCTGTCATTAGGAAGCTGCTGTTATGCACACACAAGGCCCTGGGTACCCAAAATACTCGAGGGAAAGAAACTTCTTCATGCTTATTAGCGTAATAGTGTTCGAGATTCTGGTCATTTTATTGTGACTGTATGAAAATTATTCGTCGGGGCCAGAAAAGAGGGACTTGTTTTTCTTTTCTTTCTGTTTTCAGAGAGCAAAGAGGGGGGGTCTAATTTATTTCATGCTTTTCTTAAGAGATTTTCAGTGAAAAAAGAAAAAGATCCAATAGTCCAAAAATGCCTTTTGTGTGTGCATTCCTAGAACTAAGCCAATGCTCGAGATTTCCTTTTGTGTGGATAAAACAGCCAGAAGCATTCAATGTAGAGGGAACAGTGTATTCATCTGTTTTTAAGGGTGTGTTTTGTACCATATGCAGAGGATGCAGAGGCTAAACGTTGTTTATCTGTATGGTGGCTTAATTTTCCAAATCACAATGAACTAGATGTAACAATAGACGAAGATCTTTATAGTCAGGAATTGTTGCTCGTGCCACACTCAATTTATTCAGTGACGATGGTGACACCATGTTAATGTAGGCGCTCAGTAAACACAACGCGTCATTTGTTATGTTTTCTATCATTTTAGCAATTGCTATTTCTGTGTTTGAAATTGGTGATGAATTGAGATTTTGTGGGGGAGGGTGTTGCAATTAATATAAAGGTTAAGTGAAAGCAAATGTTAATAAGACATTAGACATTAGAGTCACTTCGTAAATGTTTTACTGGGTACGGTGAGATATGTAAATCATGATTTATGGATGAATAGGAAAGAAGAGGAAAGGAAGAGTCAAAGTGCTGTGAGCACAATGTGTAACTACACATTGACTTCAGTTTAGGTAACAAAGCCTACATATTGTGGTGACTAGACTGTTATTGTGCTTGGATTTGCTTTCATATATCCAGACCTGATATCCCGAAATACCATATCCCAATTGTCTATTAAACTAGATACGGTTGTCCTCCGGGTAGTCCTGAGAGACATGCTTGTGGTGAAGAGGTGTAAAAAATAAATGAGGGCCTTTGTGGCACCTCCTGTCCTCTGGAGGTGTTCTGCTTTAATGGCAGCAGCCCAAGACACTACGAGGCACACTCCATCTTTTATATCAGAGCACCCCATTGGTAATATAATATAAAGCATCCAATAAACTGTTTTAGAGCAAACCCTTCAGGGAAAGGTAAATCAAACAATAGACACTATCCTCAATATTCACAACTGCATCTATTTAACCTCAAGTTCAAAGCAAAGGTTTTTGAAAAATGTTGCTTCGAGGGCAAAGTGCTGAATAAACTGCCCTATTACAGTATAATCGTGTCTTCAGGCAAGCCTCACTTAAATAAGTGGCTCTATTTATCTCCGACAAGAAATCTGCTAAAGCAGAGAAGTGTATCACATTTATACAATTCCCCAACCCATACCTGTTTATTTCTGTCTGATGTGATTTGACACATGAACAATGGATGCATTGTGCCTCAGACTCGCTGGAAATTGCAAGATTCAGTTTAACGACCTCGAGCAGCTCCCTCTATGTTATGCAATCCATTTGCCGGCATCGGTTTCTATAAAGTATAGGAGACGACTGAACCATTCTAAATAAATGGGTCACATATGGTGCAGCTACACTATTGAAAAGTCTGTCTTTTTGCCTTCTGGTGGCAATCAGTCTTTGTTTACCTTCCGACCACCCGAGCATTGGAGCCTCGGGACTTTAAACCCACTCGTAAAAACATCGCGACACTCCAAAACTCCCCAGGGTATCTTTAAGTTACTCTTTAATGAGAGACTTGCTCACAGAATCCAAGGCGCTATCATGGGAAGCAGATTTTAGGACTGTGTTTCTACACAGTATTCAATGCAGAATCAAGCTAAAGTTTAGATAAACTGAGTTGGAAAATCAATACATTTCCAGCATTTACAATCAAAATACTCAGAGTCACTTGAGGTAACAGACATTTCTTTCCCCCTGACTCCACCTGCAGGCTTTTCCAAAAGTTTCTAAACTGAACTTGTTCTTTAGCCTAACCCAAGCATCCTACCCGCGGGCTATAAGCCCAAAAGCTCCTTACAGTTTAGTGGTAAGTAGGAGCAAGAGTTCCTCACTTGTTTCTACAAGTAAGCACAGACACATAGCAAACACGCGCACTTACCGACAGCCATCATGTAGTCCCATCGATCCAGCAGACACATGCTGAACTGCAGCCCCTCGGGGGTGAGGCCCGCGGAGATCATGGCCCGACTCGGCTCGGGGCTCTGGCACACCGAGGAGGTCCAGGCGACCAGGAACCACAGCACCACCAGCAGGATCACCAGCAGCAGCCGCAGGACCCGCCAGCTGGTCATGTAGGGCGTCCTCTGGGCCGTGCGCGACAGAAACACCTTTAACACCCTGAGAGAGAGAGAGAGAGAGAGAGAGAGAGAGAGAGAGAGAGAGAGAGAGAGAGAGAGAGAGATGAGAAAGAGGACAACATTAGCCCGAATACTTGAGACTGCTGGGTGAAATCATGATGAGTAGTGGAGGTGAGTCAGCGACTGTCTTCATGCGATTGACAACTCACACCCCCGGCTGTTTCTCTTGCTAACATGCCCACTTGAATTATAAAGATCAGGGAGAAAAGGGCACTCTTATCTTATTTCATTCATGTTTGTTTAAATCCTGTTTTAATAGCTCTTGCGCTCACGGGATGAACAAACAAAGGAATAAGTCAGCGAGTAGAATGAGGTTACAGATTTCCTCATATATTTTTATTCAATCCCAATATAACAAATGTTCTCATGGGTGTCAGTTTTTTGTATTATTATTACTTTTTTTTTTTAGCTTAGATGGTCCAACAAATGCGATTGGAGCTAACATATTAGACTGCAGAGGCAGTTCATTTGCAAGCCGCACAGCATCTCCACTGCCTTCTGACACATTCATACAAGACAATTCTGTAAAAGGAATTAAAAATGCAACCCATCAGGCAGGATAGTTTTAAAGGGATTTGACGCTGGGTAATTAGAGCTATAGGGGACAAAGATGAAGTTATATAAATATCCCCAACTAGACAAACAGTCACTTCTCGGTGTGCTATCGTCTCTACGCTGTGTTCATCTGTTCTCTCCCGACCGGCCTGTGACAAATCTATCTTATCTCTGATATATATTCAGTGAGACCGGGCTATAAGAGCTTGGCCTCGGGGCACACTTACCACCCAGCAAGCTCGGGAAAAAATCTAAATGGTAATTTTGCCAAGGGAACTCTCTGGGCGGCCTTTGACCCCCCCCTCTACCATCCCAGCAACACTTGCTCAGAGCTGCACAGGAGGAAGAGAGGATGTGTCTTAATGGATACTTCAGCAGGCAGGTGCAGATGAACCTTACTAATGGAAAATTCAAATGTGCTTATTGACAGCATGCATGTGTGTGAGTGCAGACTGAGAGGGAGCTGAATTATTGAAACACTACGGCTGACTCATAGGGCAAGTTAATATCTGGAGAGGAGAAAGGATATATGGGAGGACAGGAGGAGATAGGAGAGGAGACTTGGAGATGAGAGGGCAGGAGATGAGGGGAAAGGAGAGAGGAAGAAAGGAGAGGTGACAGGGAGAAGGGAGAAAGATATGGGGGGAGAGAAAAAAGAGAGGCGATAGAACGACATGAGGAAAGAAAAATGAAGTAAGAAGAATACAGATGAGGAGTCAAGGATACAGAAAGAAAGGAGAGGAGAGGAGATAAGAAGACTAGGAGATGAAATGATAGGAAGAGGTGGAGCAGAGACCAAAAGAGGAGAGGAGATGGGAGAAGGGAAGAGTTGTGCGTAGGAGGGGGACAAGGGTTTTGATACAACATACAGGAAATGTCATATCTCATATGCTCACTCTTTTAAATCCAATAGTTTTAGTATCCAGTACCTGTACAGCTTGAGGATGACCGTGCCGTACATGACAGCGAAACCCAGGAGGCGAACCCACCTCAGGAGTATACAGCGAAACACACTGGGATGGAAGTACATGATCATCACCTGCAGAGCGGCACAACAGTTAGTGTTCACACTGAATTCATGCATACATTTTTTTTTTTTTACTTTCTCCGCCCCTCCTTCTATCACACTCCTCTCAAGTTCACACGGAAGGAATCAGAAATGGAAATCTTCAGCGTGTGAGAACCAGAGCTGGAGGCAGATTTGGTCCCACAGATATCCTACGCGTCCAGAGCTCCCGCTGGCATCTCCTAACTGTACGTTGTTCATATGTCAGCTTCCAGAAGAAATTAGACAGAGTTTGAACGGTTCGTTCTGATCTCATTGGTGGTATTTAATAATAAGGGATAATAATAAAGGACGATCTAATCGAATCTATTTAAAAATAGACTGCATTGAGTATTTGCAGGTTAATTTGCATTAACAATGTGTAGACTCGTACATGCTTCTGAGCACATGTACAGCCATTTCTGCTCTAAGAGTGATTTGATATATAACAGAGAATTTGCCGGTGGCTCATAAAATGTCAGCCTTTCATTTCCAGCTTGGTGCGAGCTTTATTCGCACCTACTACTGTTAAAGCTGAGGCTGTGACAGGCGGACGAGATAAGTCTCATGTCAAGCTGTAAAGATCAGGGCTTCCATTTGCGCTTCTACTGCAGCTGTGTTTTATTTCATTAGTGTGCACCTCACAGGGACGCCCCATGTCAAATCTCCAGTGACCCGAGTGAAGCTGTAGATCCAGTGCAGTGACTCTATTCACATTTCCACTGAAGCAAAGAAACTGTCTTTACTCACCTGCGGATATACATCCTCCAGAAATGACTCCTTCCTGAGTCAGTATTGCTAAATGTGCTTTGCATCAATGCACACAAAGCATACACAGGTTCTAAAGTGTCAACCCTCATGAATACAGACTACTCAAAGCAATGTTCCACATCTAACGATTGATTGAATGATGATTTAATAACAATTGAAATAACGATTTATTTAATACTACACATCTGTAATCCTTTATCATATTTGTGCCTTTATGATGGTCATCTTTATTCCAGCTCTGCTTTATTCCAGCATCATCACTGTAGAGAGAGTGTGGGGGAAAACTTCTCCGACTCTTTTTGTAAAATGAAAATGAGTGACAGGGGCTGGATCACAGTGCCTCCCGCTTTTGCTCCCTCCAACCAGCCAGCATTTAATACTTGAGGATTTAAAAATTCTGCATATAATAAACAGAATATGAGGTACAGACAAGCTGAGCTCTTGTCATGAAGCTGCTTGTTCCGTTAATAGCAACTAGACATAATCTTAAAGCCGCAGTTCCTGGTAGTCACAACTAGATTTCATTTGAATTAGTATGGCCATCTTCACCGGAGAGACACACTAATCCCATTTACTGTCATATCTGTGTTAATGTGCAGTGCTTATAGTCTGTATACTTTTTTAATATCCCTTCCTGCACAAAACACATCAGCTATATATTACTATTTAGTCGATTTCTTATTTTTTACTGTACTTCTATATTTATGTTTCTTTGCTTTTGCCGTACTTGATTTTATATTTATTGTCTCTTGCTTTGTTTATTATCAAAGCACCTAAACACCAAGGCCTATCCTTATCCTAATCCATCAACTGGAGGTTGATAGTTCACCATGTGGCCAGAATATCATTTCAAATGCAGAAGAAACACATTCCAGAGAAGCGCAGCCCGTGATTCAACCCAGCTCCTATGTTGCTTTGGCATTCATGAGACAGAAACTGTCCAAAGTAATTAAGCAAACAAACAACAGCTCCTGCACCCTCTTTCCCTCACAAAGAAACAGAACATCTGCGGCAAACTCAACTAAGAAACCAGCCAACCTGAGGCCGTAAAAGTCTGCTTTATTAAGGAGGTATAGTAAATATACAAAAGTGAAAATGAGACAAATAACTAATTGCTCCCAATTGGAGAAAAAAAGCAACATTGCTTGAATTGCTCATATCTGTCCTTCTGGCTTCATCTTTCGGACAATGAACTGTTTTCCTGTTTTCCAGGACTGACGCCAAACTGTTGGACTTTGTGTTTTTCTGCTGAGATGATTTCATTTGTGCGTAATCATATTTTGGTTTCAGCCAATTCCGTTCCGCAACAGTGTTTTTAAGGTAATTCATTTATCTGCTAATTTATTGTTTTTACCTTAGTAGGTTGCTATTTGTTATTCTAAAAGAGATGAATTTGTGTTTTTGTTTCGTTCTTTATAAATAAAGGGGAAAATATATTTTGAAGCTTCTTTTTCCAAAAGTTTGGTTGTAGGGTGATCTAAGTTTCACCAAAATCTGGTAAACCTTCACGGTATCTATATCCTCGGAAACCAAACCCAAACTTCCTTAAAGTTAGTTTTAGCAAATTGGGTTTTATGTGTAATTGTTTACTATACGTGACCTTCAACAGAAATGCAAATAAATGGTGTGGTGAAAAGACAAAGCGATGAAATAACAACTATATCAAATCTGACATCTATTGAGGAACTTATAATTAAAATAGATTCCAAAGAGGACTCATAGTGAATATGCATTGAAGTGATGTCACAGGAAAATAAACAATTAAGTAATCCATCTTGTATACTGCTTTTATTGTCACATGGATCCAATGTTTGTTTGTATATTCTAATACAAAACTGACAGCAGTACCACCCATTCAACCAAAAATGTGCCTCAGTGTGTAATTAAAATGTCATAACATCCCTATTTCAGCCTTCAGTCTGTCCACTCTCAATGCAGCGACGCTATAGGAATGTTCTCTCACCTCCTGATTATGAATGTGTCACACAGAGTCAAAGCCGTTTCCTTCCAGCCACAATCATCATCAAAACCTTGCGGTGACAAAGTCCGTCATTGGTATGCTGCTCATGAGCGAGTGGAGACCCAGGTCCATTTCATCATAACAGGAATAATATGTTTCTTTTTAGTGCTGTGCTGCTGACTGAGTGGCTGTTCAGCTCAGGACCTGATCGATTAGTTGATAAATGACAAGAATGTCATTTGATGTGTTCATTATGAAAAGAAATTACAACCTAATAAGTATTCTGTACACATTTCAGACAAAGACAGATTTTGTAGAAGACAATCTTGACCATAGATTTAATACCAATTATGCACTTTACTAAGAAATTACTTATTTTCCTATTTGTTACCATATTTTGGGAAAAAGCCTATTTCCAAGGAGTTGAGTAAGAATCACAAGATATCAGTTTCATCATTTTTATTATTATTATTTATTTAAACCTTTATTTAATCACGAGAGCCTCATTGAGATTAAAACATATATTTCTCGAGGTAGAAAAAGAGACGTCTGGGTATTGAGTATGGAGCTAAAACCAGGAACAGCTTGGCATTAAGAGCCCGATCCAAAGTTTCAATTCTGCCTACCAAGACCTTTAACGCTAACTAATTCATTACTATAATTGTATACAAACAGAAGTATAAAGCAAACCAATTTGTGGCTTTATGAGCCAAACTATTTCTTGGCTGGCAACAATCGGGTGCAGTGACTGTGTGCAGCTTGTTTGTGAGGTTGCCTTGTTTAGTACCTTTGTGCCAGCAATACCAAATGAATCTGCCAGATCAACCTGTCAACCCACAGAGAGGTGCCGGGTTGTCTGATGGACTGTTGCTTGTCAAGAAATAATTACAGTGACCCCCAAGACTACAAATTAGCATGTGTACATGTCAGTGTTTTACGGGTGAAGCAAACAAGATGCTATGTTTGAGTTCGCTTTCGACGTTTTTTATTAGACAGCGGCGGAGTAACTTTACCCTTGTTTTCAGTCTTTAGCTAAGCTAACCAGGTCGTACAAGCTACAGCACTCTTGAGTTTTAAATGCTTCACTTTGTTCACCAGCTAGTCGCTAACTTTGTCTGTCTCTGTGTCACATTACATATAGTCATTTGATCTCTTTTTAATCTACAAATATTTATTAGAACTACTTTTTGAGTACGTAGAAATGAATATCACAACCGATTTGATAATTGAACAAAACTACCTTTGTTTTTCCTCCGCTTCTGCGAAAGCAACGTGACACTTGAATGAGGTAATTGCAACTGTGAGGACAAAATCAAATAATGGAGCAGACACAAAGTAATAAATGTGTAAAGAACAGATTAACAGAGCAAATGTTGCCAACCCTTCAGGGTGCAACAATTCACCAAACACTTATGTTAACCTGCGGTTAGGATTAGCATCCTGCCTGGCAGTTTCATCTCTTTGCCTCCTGAGTAAACATCCAACCTTCCAGCTCTCTGGTATCGCATACATGAAAGAAAAAAAAACAATAAATCACCTTCACAAACACGAGGTAAAAGTAGGCCACGTTGTTTCTTACACCCACATACCAATGCAGGAATGCAAATCACTGCACAAATGCACAAGCACAGGGAAATGTGAAGATTTAAAGCCACTCTATCCTTCCCATAAACACACACACACACACACACACACACAAACCCGCACCCACACGCACACACAAACATGCGCAGACACAAACACACCCTTTCTGCAGTGCTACCCATGTGGACTACTAAGTCACGGGGGATTGCACAATAAAAAAGCCACATTTATACATCGCCCAGAAAAGAAGGTGGCCCTCCTGGTTTGCCTCCAACCTCCCGTGCCTCTCCGCCATCAATTAATCAGCAGATGTATTTTTAAAACAAGTTGTGCTAGAACTTGATGGACTGTTAAAAAATGCAACGAGCACCAGAGCGGAGCAGCTGCGCCGAGCTCCGCTGAGGAGGCTGGTTGTGGCTGCAACAAAGAAACAAGAGCAGCAACAAACGGTGAGACCGCGGGCGAGGAGACAGACACAAAGGTGCGACGGTGAGAGAACATGCACTGGGGTAATGAAAGGAAAACATAGGGGAAGGGTGGACAAGGGAAAGGTAGCGACAGGCAGGCACGGTGCTCACAAATGAACAGATGAATGGGGATGAAGAGACTCTTGATAGTGGCCAAGTGTGTGTGTGAACATCAGAGAGTGGCAGGATATTTTTGGAAGGGCTTTTTTTTTGGTACTTGAGGTATCCCTGGGGTGAATGGAATGGAGCAGAGGATGGATGAATGCAAAATTGAATTAAAACTTTCAGCATCACAGATATGGCCAATACTGAAACTCCCCAAAAGCTGCAAAGAAAGACACACGTTGATATGAATAGGCAGGGCCTCGAGACGCATATGTTGCAACCCCCGTAAGTGGCCACAGTATAGACAGTTATTCAAATTATTAATAACTTTCAGAAATAGTGTGTGCAATTGTTTTCACCTTTTCTTCCCCTCCCCCTCAAACACACACACATAAAACCATTCAGTCCATATTTGTTCTTGTTTAGCCGTTAAAAACAAAACTGTATTAACGGGGCAGTCCAGCAGCAATCTAACCGCACCAGGATATTTCATTTATTAAACGCATAAGTGTGCTAGTATGTATGCTATACAACAATGTGATGAGCTATAGAAAAGGTAAAAGAAAAAGAAAAAGAGAGAAACTGAATATAGCGCAGTGTAATTGCGTTCATCGTTATTGTGGCCAACCAGGATCGTGTGGAAGGCTGACGTCGTCATTCACAACCGTTCACACATCCCTGCACGATTGTGTGCTTTAAAAACAGACGCTCCAATTACACTTTAATAACAGATGTGGTTCTTATATTTGTTTTTCATCTTCTCTTGTAACTTTACACCGTGTGTATCGGTAAACACCGATCCCCAAGTCAAACCTCCTTGGATGTGCAAATATACTTGGCAATAAACCAATAAACCATTTCTGATTCTGATATTGCCCGAGCTAGAAATATACGCCGAGTGTGGTCACCAAAGGACAAACCTAGACTACTTGCAGCTCTTGATCTGCTAAAGCAAAAACTATCCGGCTTTCTATTTAAATGCAAATATATTTCTTCGGGTAACACTTGAGTTATTTTAGAAAAAGGACAAACATCTTTATCCGAGGAGTCAGCCAAGCGCTCTGAAGCTTTTTCTTCTCAACAGATTCGTTTTCCTTCTTAAACATGGCTAGCATCCAGCCATCAGGCCTCGTGTTTGAGGAGCAGTGGCTCACTGTTGGCATTCTGTGCAAGTATTTGAAGGGGGCGAATTCCCCGGTCGCGTCTGATCTCCCTGTTACATGGCGCTCGGGTTTCTTCCATCTGTTTCCCTGCTAAAGATGGGCTTCTGACGCGGCGCTCCAGGTGCACTGTGGGCTGTGTACACAAGTGCAAATACACACCTATCAGATGCACGCTGGCACCTACCTGGACCTGTTTACGCATTCAGGCAACAAGAAGGCTGGCAAAGGCAAACGCACACAAAGACCCGCTCGTACTGATCATGCACCCCAACTCTTTGTTTTCTTTTTTTTCCAGACAATGATCAGAAACACAGTAACAGCATTTTGCTGCAGCTGAAGAAGTAGGAGACAAAGTCCACTGCCCTATTTACATACCAATGTATTCTATTGTGAGCAGGATTTTTTTTCTTGTTAATAAAAGTTATGTAACAGATCAGGACACTGACTTACTGGGAAGTAGAGCAGTAAAGACCCAAACAAGATGGCTTCCAGTAGAACCAGACCAGATGTGCGGATGTTCTGTTGACGGGGAAAGAGACACAAAAAGACACAAAAGATCAATGAATCCATCACTGACAGCGAAAATGCGATGTATTGTGTGTTGAGGGAGTTTGACAAATGATGATCTGTCATTAGATTGGTGCCAATCCTCAGGTTTGTGGATTGGCACCAAGTCAAATAATGCATCAATTCCTGTTGCTGTAAGTCATTTATTGCTGTTGGTTGAGGAGTTGTAGCTCTAGCTTCTTTGCCTTTACAGGCAGATGCACATGCATAATGTGCGTACAACATTAGCAAGTACATATACTTGCTAATGTTTTGCCATCCTCTGAAACAAGAATATAAGTGACGATAGCACCTTTTCTGGGTTGGATTTAATTACCCACATTACCTCTTCGAGGACTTTCAGTGTTTTTTCATGTAAATTCAAAGGGCTCCGGGGATATTTATTGTGAACTGAAGAAACGGAGGAGATTTTGAGGCAACACCACACATCTCTATAAATAGCACACCGGGAAAGATTCAACTGAACTTTGCCTGAGGAGGTGGTGCGGTTGCAATATTTCTACACTGTGAGGATCTCATATTCATTTAACTTTAATCTATGAAAAGTCTATTCCGAGCAAAAGATTATTGCTCTGGGATTACGGCTAACTGGAATGCATGGAAGCTCCTGCTGTTTGCTGTTTTAATCAACCTCAAAATCAGTCCTTGAATTCATCATTTACGTCTTTATATGCAATACCCCAAAAGTCCCCAAATTCCCCTGAAATAAGGAAAAGTAATCCCACATTAGTGTTCTGTTGTGTGCAGAGGGTTTGTGTGCAGGACACCATACAACGTTGTACCGGGAGGAGGAGATCAACAGACAGCCAGTCTCAACTAAGCCAGGTTTATTTACATTTCAAATGTTGGCATAGGCTACAGTATAATTATTTATTTCTTTATTTCTAGGCACATTATTTATCGGCTATCACTGTAATGTATTTAATGGTAATATTACAAAAAATCCTCTTCCTCCTCTCATCTCTTCCTCCCTGTGCACATTGGCCCTATTTGCGCCCAGGTAGAACAGCCAATGTGGCTATTTACACCGAGGTGTATAGCATGTCTAGACAAGCACCCAGGTGTCCGTAGTCAACAATACTATTGGCACCTGACCTGAGCAAACATTGCTTACTGTTGTTGTACTATATAGTAGTATATTTTTCTCAAACTTAAAAAAAAAAGTACCTAAACCTACCCAAGCGACTAAAAACTAAAACTAATAAAAATGTCTCTCTGTTAAGGTACGGTCACATTCATTTTTCAAAAAGGTTAAATAGCTCAAATGTCAGGAATGGATGAGAAATCTGCTGTCTGGTGATGTCATATTGTACTGGCAGGGAACAATAACCTTTACATGTTCGATCACAGCAGATACTATAAGTGCAGTTACACTTCCACACCCACAACATTTGATCTGCATCCCACACCTTTCCACATTGACCTCTTTATCCCCGACTCACCTTCTTCCTCCTGAAATGGTAGACCACCACCATGCCGGCCAGGTCCAGCACCATGCACAGACCCTGGAAGGAGGCCACCGCGAGCCGCAGGGCGCCGTCCTCCTGCACCAGACAGGGCGTGTCATCCCGGCAGTAGGGGCAGCCCTCGCGGCACGGCAGGCACTTACTGGACACGTCGGAGGACTCGTCTCTGTTAAAACCCTGCAACTTACCTGAGGACACGAGAGCACTTTAGTTTACGATCAGAACACCAAATGTTGTCGTTTATTTTGATTACTTTCTGGTACTTTTCTGGTTCTCTTCTCACTGATGAAAGCTTCTGAAAATGTATCTAATCGCAATTTAGAACACGGGTCTTACTGTAGTTTTTTCAAGGATTATCAATTAAGTTAATTTGGTTTAGCTGCCACACACTGACTTCTCATTAAATGCTCAGTTAATCAATTTGAAGGATTCAAAATCATCAATCCAATGAATCACAAAGCCGCGGGGGTGATAATTACAAGAATGCAGCCTTTAATTAGGCAGATGAGGGAATAATGAAGGAGAGGACGACACCGCTCCCTTCACCGCTTCGGTCCGCATAATTGTTGTTATACCAGCATGCGGCACACTTGGATGTGGTTTGTCATATCTGTCTCGAGATTACTTTTTCAAACATCTCATTTGTGAGTGTTCACATCAGCATGGATGGGTTCTGTTAAGTGCCTTTGAAACCCAAATTTAATCAATTACAAGTAAAGAAAGGAGAGACGATGTCAAAAATCTAATCTTTTCAATCTTTGGTCCAAATCCCACATTTTCAACCGCACACACACACACACACACACACGCACACACACACGCGCGCGTGATGCAGCTCCTCTTGAAATACGATGTTTGAAGTCCCAGAGCTCATTGACTATGCAAACACTGCTTAAGTTGCTTCAGTAGAGCTTGATTGCAACGTGCAAAAAGTACTCTGGTGATGATTAAACTAATTAAGTGGGAATCGACTGGGCATTTATGGACCTAATAAAGATCATCAATCATGCAGTCACAGATTTATGAAATCACACAAAGTGGCTTTGTTTTTCCAGTTAGTCTGTTTTAGGGTTTGGAAAAGAAGGGAAGGGCCGTCTTTTGCCTTTTGGTTGTAAATCCCATCTTCTCTGTGCAGGTGGTGTAACACAGTCACCTCCCAGCAAGAGGAACCCGGGTTCGATCCCCGATCCCTGGACGATCCTTCTGTGTTGTCTCCCCGTGGCAGCGCGGGTTCTCTGGTTTCCTCTCATGGCTCTGGGACATGCGTCTTAGCTTAATGGACTCTAAATTGCCCGTAGGTGTGAACATGAGCGTGAACAGTTGCCTGTCTCTATATGTGCCCTGTGATAAACTGGTGACCTCGCCAGGTGAGCCCTGTCTCCCCCCGATGTCCGCTGGAATCTCATCCAGCACCCGGCGACCCTAAATAGGATAAACAATTTGGATAATAGAATATAATCGTCTCTGGTGTTCACAATGTGCGTTTCATTGGTCTGACGTAATGTTGCTGCCCACCGAAGCCTATTAGTTCATAATGAACCCAAAATATCTTGACATTTTTGTATTTGTATACGCCGACATCTGGGCTATCTGTTTGATTGTTGGACGGGTAAAACACGTTCTGCTTCCAGTGGGCAACCAGTCTGTTCTTTTATTTGACTTTTGAGGGTCAAATCATTGTCATGAATAATGGAGGGAGGATAGAAGGAAAGAAGAATGGCCAGGTGAGGCCACACCTCTCCGTTTGGGGGCAGTGGTCAACATGAAACGTGTGTTTTGTACCTTAAACTAAATAAAGAACCAAAGTAGAGCAGAAACAACAACAACAAATCATTATTTCAGTAAGGAAAACCTGCTACTTAGCTCAGAGTGCACAGTTAGCTATTAGCTTCAGGTCAAGGAGTGAATACTGGACGGTGGTGAAACGCTTTGCACAGAACTTGGTGAGGAAGAAACGTCAGTGAGACCGTCTTCATCTTCTGTAGTGGGATGTATTTCACAGTGAAACAGAATATAAGAGCAATGTACAATTCCAAGAGGGATTTAGATAAAATATTTTGCATTTGATTGGATCGTTAAAAAAGTGGGCGGGCTTATAATGTAGATGATCTGTAGAGCTGGAGCTCCGCCTTCTTCTCTGATGTTGTGCATTGAGGGGTGCATGGCTGGTATACCACTGCTTGAAATTGGTCCGTTCTGGTTTACTTAGGCAACTTTTCATATTATGTTTTACAGAAAGAAAATATCAGTGGATTCTGATATAAAAATATGGAGAAATCGTTCTTGCATAAACTGAGGATGTATTCCAAAAGAGTTGAAAAGAACTTGATTTCATGAATTGTGCAAACATTTGTCAGTTTGACGTGTGTTTGTTATCTTATGTAAATTTGATTTTAAGCTGTACAGCTTCTATGTCTAGACACAGATCTATCCTTCTGTCGATCTGATAGAAGATCACCAGCAAAAGTGTCATTGTGGCATTCTAATGAAATGTCATGTTTCATGAGGTTCTACTACACATTGCAGAATAATTCATCCTTTTCGGAGGCTGTTTTTCTCTCTCCATCCTTTCTCCCCTTTGATATCTGTCCTATTGGCCTGTTGCTAGGGAACAATACAAATCTATTTCCAGTCTCTGGGAGTTTTTTGGGATGGAATAACAGACAGGTTTCAAAGGAAAATCAGGGTCGCAAAGTACTGCGACCCAATCTGAGCTGCAGTAATTTTGCATGACTGGGTTTGCATTGGGTTTGTGAGATGACAGACTGAAGAGACTCATCACGCTGCATTACAATAAAGCTCCAGCTTTGCATATCCTCCCCCTCGGAGTGTTGTATTGTTGGAGTCAGGGGATGAAAACCACAGCAGTCGCTTGATTATCTCGCTCATCAGGGCCAAGCTTTCTGCTCGAGGACACTGCAACGCTTTCAGTCAAGGTGTCAGAATACAGGCATTCAAAACCAAAGCGGGAGCATTGATGGTAAAGTTAAGGGTATACTTTAAAATCACAAGAGTGAGAGGAGAAGCATCAGAGGAGAACAGGTGCAAAACCAAGTTGTGTTCAGATTTTTGGATTTTTAGCCTGTATTCATTGTGTCTGTCACATCTGAATACAATAATAAGCAATACTATAAATATGCAATAGATAGATTAGGACAGCCAATTCATTGACCATCAGCTGAACCCCTCCCTCCAAAACACGATTCTTATGTTTAGCAAAACATAAGAATCGTGTTTCTCCAAAGCAACTCCGTCTGAACAAGTCGTGGCATTGGTCGTTCGTCCTCATGGAATCCTTATATTTTGTGAAAGATGCCGTATTAAATTAAATCAACAAAGTGCACGAACCCCAAATAATATTTTACGTACGTTTTCAGGAATAAAATAAAACTATAATACTCTGGATGAATAGCTTTACCCACAGAAACATAAACACTATTGATGCTTCATGTTCAGCTGGAATCATTTTGAATTTCGTTTCTGTGTTAGCTTTAAGCTACCTTTTGCTAGCCAGCTACAGCTGACGACGTCTGATGCTGATATTTGTCATTTCAGCTGACAAAATCCACAGTTGTTGACTTTTGTTACTTCTGGGTAAAATCAAAGGGAAATAGTAAATCTGCCATTATGAGCCGCATGAGAACGGACCCTTGACAGGCCAACAGTGACTAAGTTGAGCGAACAGTCAATTAAAGTGTGACTCATACTTTATTCAGGTTATTTTCCTTCAACATTCGTTCTCTGTCAACAGTTTGCAGCCACCTTGTACTCCAACAGGTCTGTGATTCAGAAGCCACCAGTGGCTCCCACTAGAACCAGAATAGAAACATAGTAGGCATTTCCACAATAAGAACAGTCAAATCCTTTTGACTGAAGCTTGAGGTTTTATAACCTCACAGGCCCCAGGATACCCATTCAAAGACAAAAGAAGAATTTCAAACAAAATGTGTCGCTGTCAGCTGGAAAAAAAACAGAAGATGTTTTTCTTTTCTTTTTTTTATAAATCCTAAAAGCTTGCTTTTGAAGAATTTAAAGTTATAATCTGACAGCACAGTGCAATATGTTGTTTTTTTATATCACAGAGGGATTTTTAACCTACTTTTAAACCCATTGAGCACCACTCGGCTGGGATGGTAGAATCCTCTCCTGCACTGGCACTTGTACTTGTCCAACACAAATCCATGGCCGGCGATGGGAATGCACTAGGGGAAAAAAGACAGGTGGATTGTGGTTGTAAATATAATATCACAGGAGTTAGTTGCATCGGTGCAAAAGTGAGAAGCTGAAGAGGAAATTACGTGAAAGTGAACCAACAGGATGGAGGAGGGTGGACGGGTGAAAAAGCCAATGAAGCTTTATTTAGCTAGTGAGAGGAAAGTGATGACATTCTTTTTAGTATTCAGGACATACAGAAGCAGAATGGATCAGTATCAAACACAACAACAATAAACTCTGTCTTTTACATTTGAATAAGTCTATTACAACATGTAATACGTTATTGTTTATCATAGTAAATTTAATATTTGAGGAAGTCACATTAGGCTCTGGGGAATGCTTCATTTTTTTATGAAATTGTATAGGCCAAAAACGAGAAAATAGTCTAATCAATTACAATAGCTAGTTGCAGCCCTAAAGTTATAAAAGCAGACAATTATATCATCAAAAAATGAAAGCGTGAGTTCTAAGTAATAGTTTCTGCAAAGAGATAAACACACATCCATTCATATTTTTAGTATTTCTTGCTCCAAAGTATGCCTTAAAATGCTTCTTGAATGAAATTTGCATTTGCAGTAAATATTGTGAAGCTATGGATGATACACAGGACCCAGAGGTGATTTTAGAACGGTTCACAAATAAAGAATGCTGGTACATTCATAATGTTAAGAGACATGGTCTCCAGGGTTTTACAATCTTCTTTCACTGAAATGAATTGCAATGATAAGCAGGGTCTCAGTGCTGTAGTTAAAACAGACATTACAAACAGACGAAAGTACAGTCCCATGTGTTTTCACTTCCAGATGATGATTAAGCTCCTCGGCAGGCCCCTGCAGTGGTCCCACTTAATGAACTTGTTTCAATCATGTTATTGAGTCTCGTTTACATGCTCCTCTGCAGCGTGAAGCAGAAGACGCTCCAGTTATAAACATGCATGCTGTCAGGGGAAATCACAGGGATTTGCCAAGTAACAGGAAAACTAATTAATATCTAAATTAAGAATTAAGGGTTGTTTTTTTTTTTTTCAGGATTTAAGCGCGTCTGCATAGTTCCAGTTTGCACCGATAACTGCAAGAGCTACATGAGCTTACTCACCATCTGGAGCAAAAACACTCTCACACACAGGCACCATGTGGATCGTGCACACTCATGTGAATGCACACGTCCCTGTACTTAAATAAAGCTGCAATAAATTTGACATGAATGTTCATAAATAGTGCATTGCTTTGCATGCGTTCAATACAAACAATATATCTTTTAAGGGGACAGCTGCTGGAGAACCGCAGGACTACATTTATACTTCATGTATTTGTCGCTTGTCTTTATATGTTTTTGATTTTACTAATAAGAGTCCATGCTTTCTTGAGTGTTCGATGACCAAATCGATACTGTTCTCATGTGTGCGCGCTAAGTACGGAGTTACATGTACAGACAGCCATGAGGCAATTAGCTTAACGTTGCATGAAGACTATAGGCAGGCGAAACTAACAGCTAGCAAAGCTATCTTCAAAGATTAAAATTAGGCCTGGCAACGCCTGCAAAGCTCAGAAACTAACACGTTTTCGTATTAAAACTTTATCTGTGAATGTATGAATCGCGACAAACACACATTGCTGCATTAGAAGTGTATTTTTGCACTTTTATTCTTAAGCTAAACTCACTTATTTCAGCCTCCTGCTATGCTAATGTTGCACTGACGCAGTATCATCACAATGGGTTGAACAGAAAAGCATCCTTAACGTGAACATTTTAAAGTGTACACAACTTTAAAATGTTAAATTGTTTTATGTTGATGAACAACAATTTAGCGCATTCACCATGTATTTCTTTTTTCAAGTTAGCTTTACTTTAAAGCTAAAGCTTCTTGCTAAACTTTGACACAGATGAGCTTTTTCAAAGCTGACAAACAGCCACAAATCTCTAAACTGGGACGAAGCAGCAGCAGTCTGGATAAGCTGCTCGGGCCCACATGTCTGAACTCAACTGGAAATGGTTGACAGAATAAACACAATGTAAATCGCACCAGTAAAATCCAGCATGCCGGATCTTTCTGATGAATGTTTCCACTTTTTGAGAGAGACCTTTGCACCTTCCATGCAAGACCATGCATTCTGATTATGTTTTCCATTCACTTACAGCCAGTGTGATGCTCGTGTTATTTCTGAACAGTTTGTTTATAAGAAAGTTCGTTGCACCATAATCAGACACAAAACAAGAGTCTACATATTTGAGAGAATTTGGAAGCAGGGTTTTGAAATATTTGTTGCATTTCCCTGATTGTAATACAGCATCGTAGGCTTCCTGGAGACAGTTACAGCAGAACTCTTTCCATCTCTATTTACTGCGTTTCAGCATTATTTTAATGCCAGTGACTTTTAGCTGCACAGCGAAAAATTGTGTAAAATAAACCTTACTTAAAACCATAATCATCATTTTAACATGCTGATGTGTATCGTGTTTGGCTTTTTTTTTAGAGCACTAAACACAATAGAGGAAAGGTCAGGACTCATCATCTGAGGACCACGAATGGAAATCAAACTGATGCTTCCAGTTTTTTGACCGCAGTAAAAAAACACAGTTTTTAGAAGGCTAAACACAGAGCTAAAATTATTTTGTGAATTTTGGAAAGGATCACATCTTATAATAAATAAACGCAACTGCAGAAAAACAGAATTTACAAAACGAGTAGACATGAAAAAAAGAAGAAGCTGCACAGCATTCAAATGTTAATTTTGAATTGGTTTGTCAACGTTATAAATTAAGCTTTGAACTAATTGGTAAAGAAAAGTGTCCTCTGCATGAACGTCTTTGCTGGATGTCATCACTTCCACTGTAATTTCGTGGACATTTCCCCATTTGGATGTTTGTCCAATAACTGTGAGGAGTTTCTCTTCTTGGGCTGACAGATCAGAGGGCGCATGTCCTACTTGTTACCTTATTCTTGCTCTGTGTTCCTTATTTTCACACATTTCTTTTTTTCTTTTTTTTACCTGAGCAACAGTATTAGAGGACACAACAAGCATCACCTTTCAGCCGCGGCCTTTTCTTTTTTTTTTGTGCCTTTTCAGCTTTGCACCTTGGCCACTATTGTCTCAATCGTTTTGATAAAGACTTCTCTCGCTACCCTAGACATGAATAGAAATTAGTCATGAATAGAAATGAACGAGCAAAGTCCAAATTGCCACAGTGAGTGCATACACCCACACAACGCTAGGTCTTTACCTCTTCATAGCCGGGTTGATCAATGCCTCTCTCCTGCGGGTAGGTTAGTCATATTTGGTGGTTCTTAAGTACAATGTGCATACAAAACAATAATTAGAACCCAGCAAACATTTTAAAAAAAACAAGTGGAAAAAGCTACAGCTCATCTACTGCTGGAGCAAATCTGTGTGTTTATTTGTATGTATTATCTCTCGGGAGATAAGCAAACCTGTTAAGTCTAAAACACACAGAAAAGGGGGATTTATTTGATCTAGAGCCTGCTCATTCTTCCTTTTATTCAAACAAGAAAGAATAAAGGTCTTTGCCAGGACGTTTCTACCTCTCTGAGTGATGGAGCAGGTGGCGAGCCGAGGACAGATAGATAGATAGATGGACAGATAGACAGATGGATAGATAGATAGATAGATAGATAGATAGATAGATAGATAGACAGATAGATAGATAGATGGACAGATAGACAGATGGATAGATAGATAGATAGATAGATAGATAGATAGATAGATAGATAGATAGATAGATAGGTAGATAGATAGGTAGATAGATAGATAGATAGATAGATAGATAGATAGATAGATAGATAGATAGATAGATAGATAGATAGATAGATAGAGAGAGAGAGAGATAGATAGATAGATAGATAGAGCGAGCGCGCACACATAGAACATGCATACATAAAATGCACAAATACCGAATGGCAAACTGAAATCCACGACCAACCACACACACTCACGCTGAAGCAGACACAAACATACACCACCAGCAATTGTTATGAACTTATTTTCTGCTTACTCCAAAGGAAGTGGATACTCATTAAGATAAGACATACCCAGGGACAGGGAGTTGGGCAAGGATGAAATATGATGCTTATTTTAGACTCCTATTGGGCTCCGTGCATCCAAATCGTTGCAATTATTAAACCTATCTGCATTATCACAGCAGAAGCTGTTTTGGTCCCCGAGTGCATTTTAAAGTGCAGCAAATCAGTCGAGAGGAACTGCACAAGACTTCAAAATCCCCACTAATGTCAACCTTGTATGAGACAAGATTATTTCCAATCTATCTACAATACTTGAGTTGATCTTTCAGGACTCATTCAGGTACAGATCCCACGAGTATAGTGCAGGAAACATGCATGTCACACAGGAGACTCCATTTATACCCATAACCTGCCTCACTAGCACACCGCTCCATATGTTGTCTATCACCACGAGTGCTGCTTTTTCCAGCAAATTACACATAATCATGGAGTAACACACACACACAGACACACACACACACACACATCTAAAGGCAGGGGGTTTAGCTGTGGCACGGCCGGCCTCACTTTTCCTCAGCCACCATGAAAGGGCTATGAAACGGTCGTTTGACGTGTCTCAGTTTGATGGATCACCTTCATCAGACCGCAGGCTGAAAGTGAAAACGTATTTTATAATTGCGCTTTACTTTGGATGCAGTGGGAGCTTCTAATTCCACTTTTTTCTCACGCTTGGCTGACAGGGTTCAAGGTTGCGTTGCCAATCACAGAAAGTGCAAAAGACTTATTTCTTTAAGATGCACAGCCTGAGAAGAGAATGTTTTATAACAGCCAAGACCTGATCCTTTATTTCCTCAAAACATGTTTTATCAACGGCATTTAATTTTTCAGACTTAAGTCATTTTTCCCATGGTGCCAAAGATGGATATTGATTAACCAGTCATGTACAACATTACCTTGACTGTGAGGTTTTTATTTGTTTTAATCTGATAATTGCACGGGATGAATGTGCTGGTATTCATATGTTGATGTGCTTGTAGATTTGACTGTATAACAGTAATACAGTTAGTGTAAAAGACCATCTAATGGTGTTTTATGTCAGTGATAGTCTTAAAAACATATAACAAGGCCCTCTGCAATGCCAGAGCAGCCGGTTACTCATCAATAATAGAGAACAATAAAAACAACCCCAGGTTTCTCCTCAGCAGTGCAGCCAGGCTGACTGGTGAACCGAGTACTCCTATAGACCTCAGTAGTAAAATCTAGTAGAGAATTTCTCAACTTTCTCAATTTCTCAACCTTCTACCTGTCTCTTTGACACCATCCTGACGAGGCTGCTTAAAGGAGTCTTTCCTTTAATTAGCACCTCTCCGCTGGATATTATCAATGGCTGTAACAGAACATGCACGACAGTCTTTCAAAGCCGTAAGCCTCTTCTCAAGAAGCCCACTCTTGACTTAGAAGTGTTGGTTATTGCGGGTCTCTAACCTCCCCTTCCTCCCTGAGATCCTTGTTTGACAGAGTAATAATAATTATAATGCTTATTTTGAGGGGGAAGAAACCCCAGCATACATTAATAATGGGGTTGATGACGGTGGGTTTATGATCTTATGATGTTTAGCTAACTCTATGCATACAGAAATACACACACACACAGATGCCCTACTTTTAAAAAATGAGCGCAAAGACGCGACAATACAAATTGTCAAAAAATTGTCTTTTTTTTCATCTAGTTAGCTTAATATTGCGTTTGTTAGTCAATTTCTGTTTTGAAAGGGTCACAACGATCAAAGAAATATGCAAATTTAAGCTACGCTTTTTGAATCGCAATTGAATGTGGAAAGTGATTAAGAGATGTGAAATGAAGAATCGAGGCAAAATTTGCTTTCATACATTTGCACAGCAAAAACAGTCTCTTGGCTGCATTGCATTGTGGGCTTATACGGCTGCGCTCAATTTTTGCTTTTGGACTTCATGTGTAAAAGATGAATGTTGAAGAGTTGCTCTTCATTTCCAAAGAACAAACTAATGCCTAAATTATACCGGATATGTTTCAATTGTAATACAATTCAAGTTAATTGTGGCTCAGTTGGAAATATCTCCACTGTCTCCAGGATTAATTAATTACAATTAGCCCCATCTGTTTGAAAGAGATAGTCTATTAGAACGACGTTCCCCTTGAAAAAGTCTGTGAATCCAACTCTGCAACAGAACAAGCCTATAAATCCCAGCGAGCGTTTGCTAATCTGTCAAAGAAGTACAAACCTCAGGTTTTAGCAGAGCTCACAGCACAACATATCATAACAATATCTCATGATACCATTACGCAGAGTGTAAAACATACATCACATGATACTGATGCGTGAAACCCGAAAATGAATTATCTGTAACTTTTACATTGAGGGCCCCTCATGTACGGACTGCAGTCAGTTTCGGGTTTCTCGGCGTACAATTTGATAAAAAGCTGTGAACATGACACCGAGATGGTAGAGGGAGAGGAAGGAAAAGAAAGAGAGGGAGGGAGAGAAAGAGAGCACTCTGCATCCCTCCGAGATCTATAAATACACTAAAAAGCATTAAACCCTAAAAGCATTACAATCACCCTGTCCCCTGGGTCTGGGATCTGCCCGCTGCTGTTTCACAAGGCTACCAACCACTCCAACAGTGGATGTCTGAGAAGAGGAGACTTTGGACTTAAGCCTGTCTGGTTTTTCCTCCATCAATTTAAGAGGCAAATACAGCGAAATCGAGCCGCTTATTGATTCGTGGCTTGTCGCGGTTACAGTGCTGTGACTGGAGATAGAGTCACCGTGCTGCTGTTGGTCTCCCTTGCATTCCTCGAGGACATGAGCTCAGAGAATACAGGCGATGGGGTTGCAAACCCAGAAATTCGCGGCTTTGCTCTGAAAAGGAATATTTTTCAGACTGTCACTTCTGATTGGCTGCGGAGCCACAGGAAATATAACAGCAGGGAAAGGCGAGTCTCACTTGGAATTTTAAGACTCATGAGATGAACCCTCAGTTTCCACCACACAGACATCTGGGTGGCTGGTCCCCAGTTTTCGACGTGGACTCGATTGGGAAGCCTCATTCAATTAAGATCCAACTGCCGTCGCCGACTTGACGAGCTCTTACACTCCTGGCCGTGGCAGACGCTGAGCTGCAGGCAACAGATTAGAGAGTGACGACTGTCTCTCTCTGCTGTCACTCCTCATGCCTCCCTCCCTCTCTCATCCTTCTGCTCTCCTTCCTCACTTCATGCTACAGTGCATGCGTCTTCAGCCTAATTAAAGACCAAAGAAGAAAAATGCCGGATTTGACAGAAAAAAAAGTGGCACTGGCTACCTACAGCTTTGTTAAAAAGAAAAATATGAATATTGTTTAATCTATGTGATGTATGTATTATTATATTGTACTTTTAAAAGTAAACTGTGGTCATTAAAGGGCCACTTCTGCATTTTTTTCCTGCAACTGTAAGATCTAAGTTTAAGAAAGAGTTCAGCAACAGAAGTCATAATATCTTATGTTGTGGTTCATGTGAAGAAGAAAAAAATCCAAAACTTAATTAAAAGACCGACTGGAGCACCAGTTTTAATAGAGAATGAGCCACTTGCAAAAACGCCACATATTTAGGAAGCCTTTTCAGAGATGAGTGTTCTCTGAGCCATCTGGAAGTCCAAGCAATATAAAAGAACATTCATCGCTCCATCTATCATGTTTAACAGCAGTCTAGACTGGAAACAACATATATATATATATATATATATATATATATATATATATATATATATATATATATATATATATATATATATATATATATATATATATATATATATATATGGAGCTTTATGATTCTACAAGATCCCAGCCTTGGAATTATGCAAAGCAAATCAAAAGCAAGAACATCACAGAAATAAGACAGGGGTTATTGTGATGGCTGCATGGGCTTTGTACTCGGAAAGGAGGAAGATTGCATTCCACTATTTGCACTGGACTCCAGGCAAAGAGAAACTGGAAGATCATAAATAATCTGGTGCAGAACTGTTGCAATATGTTGCCAGGGATAGGAATCAATAGAAGTGGCTTTATGTCCAAAAATGCTACACTTTTAATTCAACCTTCCTTGCCATCTTTATTGTATCTAACTTAATGTCCCTTGCTTGTAACCTGGAAAATATGAGACTCCAATTTCTTTTTCCCAGTGCAGAGTGGTTATGCCAATGAAACATAAACTAATTTTGATGTGCTAAATTGGTGGGTGTGAAAAAGGATCCATATAATTCCATATATGCCTCTCTGGTTGTTTTCGCTTTGTTCTCATTGATATTCATGCAGCAGCAGAGCACTGTCAAGTTCTTTACAGGCTAGTAATGCAATTCATAATACAATTGTATGACACATGAACATACTACTGTCAAATATAAGGGATGTTTAGGTCTGTAAACTTTGAGTTATTCACAAACCCTAAGAAAGCCGAGACATTTGCCTGCAATATTTTTTTAACACATTTTCACGTTCAGTGCACCTGTATTGAAAAGAACTGACTATCATAGAAAGTGAAACTATATGTGGTCTTGAATTATTGATGGATGTGATTTTCATCTTTTAATAAAGATGCAGCAATACATTCCTCGTGGTAAATATTGCTACTCAGCTTTCATCTGGACCGTGTGGTCAGTGTGTCTAACATCCAACATCTTCATGGACAGTAAGAAGAAATAAGCAATGACCCAGAATTAGCACATAGACCTTTTGTTGGATACCAGACACCTTAAAGTGGCATCCGCGTTTTGCAAAATATAGTGAAAATAAACCCAAAGCAATAGGTTTGAATAGATTTGTTACTGTATGTTAATTCACAAGGTGAATTTGTGGTGGTTTTCTATGTGTTTTCCCTGCAGCCCCCAGAAGAGAAATGTTGTTTTGAATATGTCTACATGACTAAAGCTCGCTTCATGAATTTGAGAGTTTATTTACCTACGTTTGACCCTTTTTGTTGAATGCAGCTTGAATATTAACACTCATGGTCTCTTTGATGATGAGAAATGAAAATACTTACACACACACATGCATTGCCAATTGGTATACATATGTAGAAAGTGTTGCAGCACTTCAACACAGCTTTAGCTGTAGAGCTTCACACTCCCCAAAGAGAGACGGAGAGCCTCTGGCAGAACAAAACAGAAAGAGGAGAGTGAAACAGGAAAAGACAGAGCAGAACTGGTTATTTTATGTCTCTTCAGCTCCTCAAGTCACCTTTTTTTTTTTTTTAACCTGCTAGAGATAAGGCAGGTTAAAAAAAACAGGTCTTGCGAGTGTCTGCTTTCCTGACAAATACAGAATGACATATCGAAGAAGACAACCCAAAATCCAGCATATTCCTTAACCTAACCCTCCATTACTGCTAACATTCTGCACAGGCTTTTGCTGTCTTATTCAGTTGGATATCCGTCTCCTTACATGCAGTATTTATACTGACTTTTGAAGCTTAAATCCTCTTCTTTCTCCGCAATGTGCCAGAGACGATAAGGATTGCAAAAAGACACACATTAAGGCAGAGACAAATATTTAATTTATGTCCCTTTTTTCACCCCATACAGCCTGAGACTGCAGAGCCTGGTTTCTTGCAGTGGGGCAGAGCAGGGCCACATATGTCCAGGTAATTAAATTTTTAGAATAGAGGGACTAACATAACTGTCAACAGTAGCGGAGCTAAAGCTGGAAATAACGGCTGCTTTTGCGTTGTCAGATTGTGCAAAAGGTTTTTACTGCAGCCTTTAAAGCGGTACAAGAAGGTGAAGAATAATTCTCAATTATAATTTGGGCATGATCATGATTTAATGTGTTGGACTGGCAAAGGAAGAGCCGGACATGTAGACAGATGGATGGATAATTTCTAGCTTGTCTTTCTGCCCTCCTCAGAGGAGTTAATTAGCTTCAAGGAAATGGAGACGCAGCGAGAGCAGTGAGGGCAATGGAGAAGGCAAAATTGTTACGCAAAAGAGTGAAAGACAGATGAGGAGGGAGTGATGACCAAAGATAGAGAGATATTTGAGAGAGTGTGAATAGCCATGGATGCAGACAGTGTGGTGAAGCTGGAGAGGAGGAAACGTAGCTGATTGAGGAGAGAAAGCGAGAGGAGAGACAGAGAGGGTAACCCTCCTTGGCTGTCACAGCAGTTTAAACTCATTAGCAGAGCTCTGCTTTTGAAGCCCTTTATCTCCAGCAGCACGTTTCAGAGGATGAGCGGAGAAAACACACGCACACACACACACACACACACACACACACACACACACACACACACACACACACACACACACACACACACACACACACACACAGATGCTTACTTACATTTAAAAAGCACAAACAAAGAAAAAATAAAACATATAAACCTACTCAGATGCATCCGGTCACAAATCACCCACACTAATCATTCTCATTCTCGCAGTACTTGTCTAATTATATAAGCATTGGCTCCTTATGTAAGCTGCTTCCTCTACGACTAACTATCCATAATACATGAAGTCTTGTATTTGGTTCATGGTGACACATCTTACCTTCCTCCACAGCCTTCCTGTATCTGGGCAGACCGAAAAAAAGGCCAAGAAGACGTGGAAGAAGAAGAAGAAGAAGAAGAAGAAGAAGAAGAAGAAGAAGACGAAGAAGAAGAAGAAGAAGAAGAAGAAGAAGAAGAAGAAGAAGAAGAAGAAGAAGAAGAAGAAGAAGAAGAAGAAGCTAATTTGTAGCAGACTTAAACCAACATGGATAAATAAATGGTAACCACCCGTTGTTTTGACTGGGAGTCTTCACATGTTATTCCAAGATGTCTAAAAAAGCCTAAATAGCTGCTTTTGTCGAGTTATGTATCAATATGGTTTTTAGTGGGTTTTTTTAACGAGTTAAAACAGGATACAAACAGTGTTTAGATCCCTTTAAAATAGCTGAATGAATTTCGTTAGCGTTGATAACAGACGACAAGTGAAGGTGGCTTTGCAGCCACTTCATGGCACAGGTTTGTTGACACAAGTAGTTATTTGGCCGATTGGGAGATATTGTATCCGTCGAATGGATTTAGAATGTGTTCCATTTGAACTAGAAAGTTGGAATTCATGAGTTCCGAGTCGAAAATTTTAACCTGAAGTAGGATTTCCGACATAGAAAGTCTGATAAACCTCACCAACCCTGACCTGAAAATCAAACATGATTGCTCCACACGGGTAGTAATATACTGTTTATGAGAACTTCTACTTTATTTGCGTCTCACTAAATCAGTCTTACGTTTAGTACTGTCCAACTTCTAACTGCGGACATGTTTACAGTGTATTGCTCACAATGGCAGCAATGACTGGAGACATGACTGGAGCAAAGCCCTCAAGTGTTTTTAATGGATCTAATGGACCTTATATGTCAACTTGAGTGTGCCCTCTAGCCAATGCTCAAATGAATGATCAACTTACATTTGTCATGTGGTCTTAGACACGACTCCAGATGAAGATGTTTTTTTGCTTGTTAAGTTGCCTCCCAATTGATCAAAAAATGAGTGCTTTTTAATAATTGCATGTTTCAGTGCTCGTAATGATCTTCACTATCTATTAAACAACTTGGGAATGAAAATGTGTCCAAGTGAAACAAAGTTAGGTGGATAAATTGGCAGACATTACGGAACCTCATCAGGTTTCACTAAACAAAGCAGAGGACACAAAATGATTCATCATGCAGAATGAATTAAATACTTAACATAAAAGTTGTTCAGTCACAAATGAATCCATTAGGCCTACATCTTTGTAACATTGAGAACTGCAGCATTGTGGTAATACTCTGCTCCGTCACATTACTAGAGTCTGTCTCTGTATTATCTTTTTCTCTCTGAGACAGAGCCTCTGGGTGTGTTTGTTCTCAGTGGGAAAACCAATGAGCCTCACACTGACTTTCCACAGCCCATTTCCCCAAAAAATTGATTTTGCAAGATTTAGAAATGAACTGCTTTTTAATGGGGACTTTGGGACAAAAGGCATGTCTTACTTGGTCTGAGATAACAAGCAAGTAAAATGGGATGCCATTTTAGCATCCAAATCATGTTTTCCAGAAAGCTTTGACTGCACTGTTTCAAGACTTTGATTTGAACAAGAAGAAATGAGGTGAAGTCTCAAAAGTACATCAACATGTGGGTGTTGAACAACAGCAAAGAGCAATTTATTACATCAAGTAGGAAGAAATGAAAAGAGAGAATGTTGAGGGAGAAATACCAGTTTAGCTATCGTCATGCCTTGTTTTTCTTTAGATTCACTTTCTATTTGAAGATTATTTCAACTCTGCATGACATCTCCCTCTATAACTGTGCTGATTCACGCCTCTCTTTGTAGAACACAGTTTTAGTGACAGCCCGGAGATGTTACAGGAGCTGAAACACCATCAACAGATCGCCAACTCTAATGTCGTAAGCATTTTTGCTTCACTGAATCAATTTTTTCACCCATATGCTTCCAGCCATGTTAGAGTGGTGGCTCTTTGAATTATAAGGTCGGACTTTTGATTGGCCCGCCACTTTGATTCAGATTTGAGTGTCTCGATAACTATTGGATGGATTGTCATGAAATCCAGGACAGACAAGACATTCATACCAAACAACTTCCAGACATGAACATGCTAGCATCGTTATTGTGAGCATGTTCGCATGCTGGTGTTATACTTTCACACAGAGTAGAGCTGCTTAAAAAAATGACCAATTAGTCAACTAATCAGCAAAAAAAATATTATATTGTAGGATAAGATTGGTAGTATTTTTAGAAACAAATACATTTTATTGGTCAAGACTCGTCCCTTCTAACAAAACATTGAATCTTTCAAACTTTCAATTCTGCTTTTGTCTTATTTATTGCTTCCGACATTTCAAACAGACACAAGTAATGCTGCCGCTCCGCCAAATATGGTGTGTGAAGGAGAATCATCAGAGGAGACGAGTAATGACTGGTAAGCTCTGTAATGATCCTCTGAATGTCGTCTCTCATGGTGTTTCATGTTGAGGTTTAATTTTATCTCCAGAACATAAGCAGTTTAAACGTTTGCGCGGAGGAGTCGGATAAATGTATGCACATACTGTGCACAAAATTGTACATATAGTTACAACTACTATGTGTGTGTTTGTGTGTGTGTGTGTGTGTGTGTGTGTGTGTGTGTGTGTGTGTGTGTGTGTGTGTGTGTGTGCAGTAGACACCTTGGATACATCCATGAAAGTAGTCTTCAATGGACAGGTTAGTATGGCCTTGGAAACTAAAAGGCTTAGTCTGCTCACCACTGTGATTACAATGGAAGGACACAACATACACCATATGTGTGCACACACACACACACACACACACACACACACACAGACACACAAATCTGAACAGAAGATATCATCATTGAGATTTTATCAGACAGCCACCATGAGCGAGTTGCTTATGCCAACGGGACAATGCGGAGGGAACAGAGCTAGAGAATGGAGACAGACATGTTTCGTCTATAATTTCTCCCCGTGACAAACAGAGCGGTTGAGGCAAACAGACAAAGAGCATGGTCAATTATTCACCACATCTTGCAGCAATCCATTACACTGTATTTATTATACATCATATGGCCAGCGACATGCCACGCAAGCCTGAGCAGCTACTCTGCGCTGGTGGAATGAGAGAGGCGTCATGCAATACATCACACAACATTAACGCATTGGTGCTGACATGAGCGAGGCAACGAATGCGCAGCCGAGCCCATACACTGACAAAGACACACACACACAAACAGCACACAGGAGCTCTAATAGATACAAACATGATGTATGGCTGGTGCCAGTTCCACAGCGGTCACACAGGTGCAAGCGCAAGAGAAGAGACACTCTCTTACACATATTACCATCACCAACCCTCATCATCACAGACTGCAGCAATCTTTAGCCACGCTAGCATTGTGGCTCAATCAATGACATTGTCAGCCTGTCAGTCATTACGCCGCTGTTTATACATCCCCTCAATTATTTATTGGCTTGCCCTGGAATTTGTGCGAGCATTCGCGGTCCTCAGAGGATAAAGCCTATGAAATGTTGCCATAACATTTCATTCAAACATTAATGTTCCCATTTGGATGCATTGTAATAACTGTTCCACCATCAGGTCAGTTTAGAGTAGCTCAATTATTTGGTTTACGAACAAATAACAGAAAAACGGCATATTCCCATCGACCTCAACTGAATTTGTTATGTAGTGCTAATTAGCCAATGCTAGCATGCTATTAGGCTAAATGAAGATGGTTCATATCGAGCATGTTAGCATTGTAATTTTTAACATGTGAGCATACTTTCATTTGGCTAAAAGCACTGCTCTGTCTAAGTACAGCCTCACTGAGTCGCTGACATGGCTGTAGACACCTATCTCTTGAACGTTTCCTGCATTTTGGGCTATGTTGTATCTAATGTAGTTGAGTTTGGGTGAGTAAGCTGATGCTCTTAACTAGAAAGCCTGACAGTAAGTAGGCTCACTCAATGACACTATAATAAGGCGTATGATTGTGAGAGGAAATGGTGAGCAACACTCATGTGCAACAGGAAAGACTCTTGTCAAACATCCCCTGCAAGTCTTACATCTTTGATTTTACACAGCTGTCGATCCTACTTTTCACTTGATGCACATTTGAATGCTTTGATTGCAGTGTTTGATTGGATTTTTCAGGGAAAAAGGGTGTATGGTTGAACATATGGTTGAATACATTAACTTCACTTCCAGCACACCAGCATGACACAAAAGACACGCCACAATACACTGTTATTGCTGAGCAGACTCACTTCCATGCTAGTGAGATTACAGCGATGAGTCCCAGCGAACCAGCCACTGTTGGAGCACTGGTCAATGTCCACATCCTGCAGGTTCACATCCACACGAATCACACCCCTGCCAGAGAGAAAGAAGGGATGACAGAGGAAGGAAATAAGGAGAATGGGAAGGATTGATGAGTAGAGTGAAAGAAAATGGGGACAAAATCCAAAAGGAAATCCAGAAAGAAGCAGCGATTGAGAGAAGATATAATGGAATCACAAATGTGTTATGAACGAGGGAAGAGAGAAGAGGATGGAAATGATAAGGAGGCAAAATTAAATGAGGGAGAGGACCGAATTAAACAAAGTCAAAATTTGAATTACAAAATGATGAGATTGGGTAATGATAAAAACATAATAAGAAATATATACGTAAGAAGGAGACATGGGAAACGTGACAGAAAAAGAAAAAACGGGAGGGGGAAAGACAATAGTATGTGGTTAAGCAAATCAGTGTGAGGGAGAGGAGGGAGGAGGAAATGGAGGCAGAGGAAACCAGAATGAAAGAGAAGAAAATTATAAAGAAATGGATGAGCGGCGCTCAGGGGAAGTAAGGTCAATGGTGGACGAAGCAGGAAAAGGCAGGGTGTTAATAGAGAGGAATGAATTAAATGTATTGGAAGTGGGAAATGGAGTAAGGTGGATGGAGGTGAAACACAGAGAGAGGGACATACATGTAAAGAAAAAGAAAACAGAAGCAATGTTGAAATTTCAATAGACACTTGCACAACAGCGTTATGCTACCCAACGGCAGACATTAGAAATACACTCAGAGATATAATGAAACATTACTGATTTAACACAAGATGATGTGACAAGTCTTCACTGAACAACATTTGGATGTTGTTAGGTTCTGAATTTGGGGAGATGTGTAACAATCGTTACCCACGGAGCTGAAGCTGTCCTCATATTTGCGCCAGATGGCAAAAGTAGAGGCCAAGCTGTTTTCAGTGAAGGGGCTCTGATAAACCCACTGAACACTGCCCAACACCATTTAGCAAAGAAACAAAGTTGGTGGAGACCAAAACAGAGCTAAACGGAGAGCGAATATTGAACTTACATTCACTGCAGTTGACCAGAAACACGACTCCAAATGAATTATAGTGTTGCTCTCTACTGGACGAGCTGGACTGTTATGTACATAAAAGTGTTTCTGCTTATTAACCGAGCCGTAACACAAATAAAGGAAGGTGGAGTTGCAGGGCTTGCTAGACTGCATTATTTTAGCTTGAAGTTACTTATAACTGGCAACTCAGTGCAATTGCCTTAAACAGCAGTGCATTGTCATTTCAAACCAAGTAAAAAGTGCAGTTATTGTGAAATATTTCCACAAATGAATCCCCATTCAGTGCGAACTGTTTGTTCTCATTATTATTATTTTATTATTGAAATGAAGGAACAACACAACGCAATGTGTCTCATTTATTTACCTTTTTAAAAACAGTTTTTAGAAAACGATGGAGCTCCAAAGGTTTATCAGGCAATACTTGTTTTTAAAGAATCAATGCATTATTGGTTTGTGTGTTTTCATGGGATTTCATAACACTTAGAGTCATATATTATATCGCCAGACCCTTATAAACCTCCTATACAAGTATTCTTTGAGATTTCAATTGAGTTAATTACATTTCTTAATATCTGTGGCCAATGCAAATAGTTCCAGAAGTAGCTTGTTCTTGGTTTGTGTTTCAATTCAACTTCTAAAGACAGTCGTTAGACGAGCAGTATGTTCTCTACTGTTCAGCAACACTGCAGACGTGTGGTGTTTTCCCACTAAAGGTGTGAAAGATTCCCACATTTCCTCTCTGCTTGGAGACCCAAACATGTTTTCAGGACGTAGGAACGGTTCAACACTCGTAGACTGCTGGCCCATGCGGCCGTGGGCCATCGAAAGTCCATTCAGGGAAGTGAATACGTTTAAATACTGCTCAGGGATGTGACTGGAATGCAGCAATGGAGGATAACTACCTAGGACTTACACAGTGACTCTAAATTCACTTAAGCTGTTGCAATTGTAGTCTAAGTTCATCTCTCTCTCTCTCTCTCTCTCTCTCTCTCTCTCTCTCTCTCTCTCTCTCTCTCTCTCTCTCTCTCTCTCTCTCTCTCTCTCTCACACACACACAGACCCACATGAAAAGCATGCTTTGTCTCCTTTGATTTACATTCTCCCGTTTCCTCCACCATCGTACAAGCTGAACATTCTCATTCACTCTCATCTTTCTCTCCCTCCTCTCCGGTAAGCTGGATGGGTCTGACACCCGTTACTTCCATCTGCCTGCTGGGAAGTGGAACAAACAAGCGTGGAGGCAAACGTGTTGCTTAGTGACAAAACATTTTGAGATTTAAAAATCAATACTACATCCAAGCTCAATTATATTTTTAGTTTGCTGTTTCTTTTAAGTGAGATAAGTTACCAATATCTGGGCTCTGGGTCTCGGCCGATACAAAGCACCGATCCTTCACCACAGTCGAATTAACAGGCTGTTTGCCTCACTGTGTGAAAGTGAATTGGAGCATTATTTTATGTGCATAGCAACATCTAGCTTGACCTGAACATCGCTTGCATAACTTTGTAAATCAAAAGGTAAAAATGTATATTATAGGACTTCAGTGGAATGTCCTGTATTATTAAAATATTACATCTTGCACCAGCAACTTAGTAAAACATCTTCAAATTTGATGAATTAATGATATATTTTGTAGCGTTAATGCCACTCATTGAAAAATTGGCTTTGTGGCGCCGTTAGAATTTGAAGTGTAAAATATCTCAAAAAAAATTGACACGTTTATTGTTATCTCTATCAGCTATAGTCTATCAGCTTTGTGCTGCCGTATCACGTCGTAGTACAAGCACATATGCAATCAGGCGTACACATCAAATTAAATTAAATCGATCGGGCCCATTGTCAATGATATCCAATCCAGCTTTTTTGACTCTGTATGAGCCCGATATCTAATGGTAGTATCGGATTCGTACATCACTACTTTAAAGCCAGCGGTAAACCTATATTCTGACAGCTGGTCAGAACAACATCACATCGATTATTGCTACTGAATGTCAGAAGCCCGCTGTGTCTCTAGACAGCCACGTTCCTTCCTTACATCATGATTCTGATTCAAATCTGTGTCCTGTGAATTTGCATGTGCATGAACAAAAACAAAATGAGCACTTGTCTGTACGAAAGCTTCTACCAGAACTTACTGGCCACAGACTGAGTTTTGAATATGGCCTTTGAAGGATAGAGAGGAGGGGAAAAAAGATGAGAAAGAGGTTGCTTTGAGGCAAGTAGCAGACATAGTGGAACTGACTCCATCATCTCCACTAGCTTATGCTCTCTTCAGAGCCAACCAGCTTTCCATTTTTTAGAAATGTCATCACAAGACTGTGATGAGTGGCAGAAGTCACAGTAAGTTGCAGACCACAGCCCACTTTATAGGAAGTAGAGTGAGGAGTGAAACAGCATGCAGTCATCTGAATCGTTGTACGAGATCTTCACAATCTGACATAAAACAACCACTTCATCATGTTCTCTCCTAGCGTCGTACCTTCTGCTGACATCATCACTTTTGCTGACTACTTTTTCCGGGGCTTTCTTTTTCAAACTATTTTAAATGGTTTTCATCAGAAGATATCATTTGTTGTGATTGATCTGTTGACATGCAAGTTCAGTGGCTGTTATGATTTCATCAATAGCATATTTAGGAATGTTCCACCTGTTGGCTTAAAGTTAGGCATAAATGTTCTGGGAAAAGACTTGGAATTTTGATTTGGGTGTGAATTTTGCAGTTAAACTATGAGCCACCATGGGCTACAAGTCCTAAAAGTGACCCAGCAAAGTCTGAAAATGCTACACAAAAAATGTGTTGTCTTGGCCGAGCTTGAATAGTCAATTGATGAATTCCGAATGAATTCACTGAATTATTGAAGTGAAACTTATCAACAGACACTCAACTGACACAAGCAGATCTTCCATTTCTCTCTACTAAACATCTCCATTACTGCGTGGTGACAAATGGGGCATTTCAGCCATGAGCTGCGAGAGAAAATAGCACCTGTACCGTAGAAGACTCTTTACTCAAGTGGACTCTCACTCAGCTAAAATGGAAGACCACGACGGTTCTGATAAAACTGATTCCATGGCAATTGCCACCATTCAAACCGCAGTACATCACCCCAAAAAATATCCAGAGCAGTTCCTGGCCGGATCGCAAACTCAGAAACCCGAAAGGGACTGTGCCTGCAGCCGGTGGTGATGCAGCACTTTGCTCAGGGACACGACAGCAAGGTGGATGCCAGCCAACCTAAGGCCCAAATCACGAGCACGGCACGCCGCGGCCCCCGAACAACAACGCGACATCTCAATGTTGTGTCACTCACGCTAATTTGTGTTGAGACCTAAGTATCCTCTAGTCTTAGTTAGGGTGGATTTTACGTAGCCTTTGCTGGTGTGTGTGTGTGTTTGTTTGTGTAGAGACAGAGAGAGAGAGCGAATAGTGGCAGGGTTTTGTGCACTAAATGATTTATGATAGTATTGGACATCTTTGTGTGTGGGATACAGCTCTAGACAGCTTAATGTTTCTCATATTCCCAGTGGCATTGTAGCGTGTGATCTTTCATCATTAATGATTTAATTGATCTTTTCAAGACGTTCTTTGACCGGAGCCTCGAAATATGAGATCCTTGAGTGATTTTATACACTTAAGCACACAGATGCCAGCTTGTCCCTCCACCAACAAACGCACTTTGTGAAGCGTGCTGTGTTCATTATGAGGCTGCAGCAGTGGAGGTGCACAGCTGCGCTTTGACAGGCCAGCATTTTAAATGAGAAAGGTCTACCTGTGTCTGGGAAGCCACTTTTACACCATCTGTTTCTTACATCAAGGCTGATGATCCACATGTACATTTTCTCCCCGAGTCTTACTTACTTCTGGTTGACTGTTACTGCAATGTCCTGAATACCTTAATATGAGTAAAATGAAATTGCATCCATTTCATGCATTTTGAGGACAAAAAGGGCTGTCACGGAATTGATCAAACACAAACATGGAGTTTCTCTCACTTCTACAGACACACAAACACCTCCTCTCACCTGAACTCTGGTGCAGAGTTGCTCTTCAGTCCATAGAAGCCAGCGGACAAGGTGAGAAGCCAATAGGGCACAAACGCCCCATGTTCACACTCCAGGTACGGTGCCGACCACTTGATCTGGTTTTTGTCCAGAAGGTAACTTCCACTCTTGTTGTCCGATACCTCGGGGACTCTTCTGTGCATATGTGGTCTCCTACCGTCCCGAAAGTCGTTAAACCAGTCGGACTCCGGGCTTCTGCTCCTCAGGTGACGGTGTGCAGAGCTGGACAAGTCCTGCAGCACCACCTGCTTCTCGGTTCTGGTCGCCTGGAGAAACACGTGTGGGCCAGGGGTCTGCGCGTCCGCGTGGAAGGTCAGCACCGCCCTGTGGATTTTGGGGTCTCCCTCGAGGACACTCTGGACCAGCGCGTGGTACCAGTGGCTGTCCCTCCGCGAGGTTTGCTCCTTGGACCTGTTGGCCTGCAGGATCACGTTCAGGAAGTTTGTGGCGTGCGCTACGGTGTCCAGGATGCTGTGCAGGGAGTAGTGGGAGGCGACGTGGAGGCCACCTCGCAGGCTGCTCAGCTCGTACCTCCGCGAACAGTTGACTTGCCTCAGCGCCGAGGGGTCTCCGGTGTGCAGGAACGCGGTCACCACCCTCGGAAGGTCCTCCTCAATTTTGTGCGCCACCACCGCGCGCTCGGTGCCCGGTACCGAGTAGTAGGTCGGGTGGTAGGGCGGCTCTCTGTTGATGTTTTGGGTGCTGAAGACCGGCGGGTGCTTCTCTTCCCGCTCATTATCCGACCACTCCACATAACCGTAGTTTGATCCCCAAACGAGCCCTGTTTGCAGAAGCAGCGGGACGACCAGGAGAGCCATGTCGTTCCGTTTTACAGGCACAGAGAAGAAACCGTGGGGACTTGGCAAAGTGTGGCGAGCATAACCAAAGCGACTCTCTTTCTTCCACTCCTGCACGGTGTTAGAAACACTTTAGGAAGCACACACCAGAGAATAACCTGGATGTCATACCCACGAATCAAGCTGAAAAAGATGAATCCTCTCCACTTCCCGTCTGCGCATCTTTTATCCGCGAAAACACTGACTTTTCCTCTCTTCTTCTCCGTTTTTTATAGTCGCACTATCTGATCCAAACACCCCCCCCCCCCAGCTTCATAACTCATAAAAAAAGACACTGCCTCCTCATCATCCCCGCAATCCATTCATGTGTAGCGAGGCTGTAAATGAGCGCTCGAGGTCTCTTTTCACTCCTCCTCGGATAAATCCATGTGAGAGGAGTAGGATGACGAGACACGGAGCAAATTGTTCTTGAAGTTCCGTCCCTCCCAGTGTAACCCTAATAGGCCACTTATAGTGTCGCCCACCGGTGTGTGTGGTTGTTTCTCACTGCCAGTCTGCCGGAGGTGGGCGGAGCGTGGGAAAGACCGGAGCTGTCCAGTGCTGAAAGCAGCAGCCGGAGGAAGAAAAGCGAGTTTGGCGGCAGGGATCAAGCGCGGAGGAGCAGCCTGTCAATTGAATCTGACAGTCTGCTCCTTGGGATTATCCAAAGGAATATACAACCAAATAGTGTGAATGAGGGAGAAACCAATAAAAGACAACCATACAAACATGTGCTCATGTTAAACTTCTGAATGTGTACTTTTCCATGTAAGTAAAAGGTCCAAAGTACCACCCGCTTCCTAAAACCAAGCATTCATTCATGAAGCATTTTAACGCAGTATCCATACTTTTGTTGTCCTGTTTGTTCGTACTGTAGTTTTGCTATACATCCCCTTGCTAAAGGGAGAGAGGACTTTTCCTTTGTCGAAAACGTGCGTCTAAGAATAGAGGAGGTTGTATATTGTACAGATTGTAAAGCTCCTTGAGGGTAATTTGTTATTTATCTTTACACACACAATTACTCCCATGTTAAATGTAACTAGCAACACGTGCTCTGACCTAAACAATTGTCAGCATTGTTGGGAGTAAGCAACATTTATGTTTTCAATATCAAATATGAAGAAAAATGGAAGTAGAATAGAGCAGAATATAACTCTTTGTAGGTTTCTAACAACTTCCATTGTGTGCATATTGGAAACCTATACTGAAAAACATAGCAGCTGAATCTGCTGTTGAGAATACGCTTTTGCTGAGACACTCGTTCAGTGAGCAGTGCAGAGGATACATGTTTTGTCATTGTGTCCTTCATCACTGATGATCAGATAAAGACGTAAACACAGCAGTGGGTGATATTGTAAATGCAGCAATGTTCAGGAGCCGGAAGTCAAAGTATATTCACCCTCAGCTCAGTTGATGTGGAAATGAAAGTGTCAGTATGCAGAGGAGTTGTATAAAAGGCGTCCATGATCAGAAACCTAGAGTTGCCATTGTTATTGATAATTATGACTCCTGTACATGATGTACGTCGAGCTTTTGAGACAATATCATTAATCGTCATCATCATTTAGTGACTGAGCCTCAGAGCCCTGCAGACAAGCACAGAGTGAAGCTCTTTACAGCCGAGATCAGAAATCTGAATATGACACACCAACATTATTTGTATAAAAATGTGACTTCACACCTCAAACAACTGCAAGGCTCACAATATCTGCTTTGTTCCCAAAACTAAAATTATTATGAACTAACCCTTTCAAAACTATGAAACCTAAATATGGACACACAAACGAGCACAGAGGCATCCGCTTACTTTTGGCCAGATGTGTTTTTCTCTATATGAATGCATTACAGACACATAAAAGAATATGTGAAAATGTCAACAGGGGAAGTCAGAGAGATGAACATGTGTGTGTGTCACCAGCCTCTCTTTCTAATTCACACCGATGAGAGAAGTTGGACATCCCACTTCAGGTACTTCATACATGTTGTTGAGAGAACAAACAAACATGAACGCACTGTTTTTGTTGTATAGTTGTATGTGTTTATCGGTCTGCTCTGGCGTGCTCTGAAGGGGTTCATCAGGAGTCAGCCCCGGACTGTAAATGGGTCTGGCGGCGTACGGCCGGCCCGGGGTGACTCGCAGGCCGTTGCCATGGCAGTGGAAGGTGACGACCGCAGAGATCTCCCCACGCTGCAGCAGGAGATGAAGGAGGTAGTCTGTCTGGCCCTGCAGCATAAGACCTACAGTGTACACCTCTTACGCACATTTCACACTCGCACACTGATCAATCTGTTCCAAATTAGACAGATATTTGGACATGATGAGGATAGATATTCATAAAGCTATATGGACAATGGTGAGCGGACATGGAAGTACTTGTAAGTCACATAAATCACTCAGAACTCTTTCATTCATTTTGTACATTGGTTAAAATGGCTATGCAGCGTCCCATCAAATATGGTGTGGAGGTGGAAATGGGGAATTAGGTGGAGGGATGGAGACAGTGCCAAGCAGTGAGAGAGCATCAGAGCGAAGGAGACGAGAGACTGTACGAAACGACTGCTCCTGCCCCCTCTATTTCATCTTCTTTTACAAGCTGCACTGCCTCCCCTGGCCCGATGAATATTTGATAGGCATTTGCTGCTTCATCTGCATGCTTTACAACTTGAGTACGTAAAACTGCAACAGTGGATGAGAGACTGCTGTACCAGCCGGTCTTCACCCACGCTCTCTGTTCTCCCAGAGGTTCCTTCAAATTTCCACAGAAAAGAGCAAGTAAAGAAAAAAGGGCTTCTGAGCAAAAGAGTATTTCCTCTGAAGCTTTTTCTATTTGTATTTTTTTTTATAGGTGCACGCTCTGCTGTGCGACCGCAACCATGCAGCTGCATTTAGAATGAAACAAGTAGAGTTGCTTTCAGAGTGAAAGTGACTAGGGATCAGAAAATGTGTTTATAGTGTCTTGTTTTAAAGTTTGTGTTGTCATGACAATCTTGAGGACATCTTAATAAGTGTATGGATGTGCTTAATACCCTGGATTAAATTGTCACAATGCAACACACAAATGAATGCAGTTGAAGCCAATTTACTACTCAAGAAAAACAATGTACAAAACAGAAACAGTAGTGCATTTTTATAATGTATTTTTCACCAGCATCAGGAGGAACACTAACAGCAGCAACAAAACAATTCTCTGGGCAATATGGTCAACATCTCACCAGGACAAACGTGACCTTGTTAAGTGCAATGTTGAGATGATGCTATGACAGAGACAGTTATTTTCAGAGGCTGAAAAGTTTTCCCAAATTCTTGCTAACGTTCTTTGCATGTTAACATCAATCGCTAACTTAATATTGTAACCATCACCATGTATATACAATAGGCTATGTACATGGATTATACATCAAGTAGTTGACAGCTGTTACACTGTCACAACTGTCACAATCCATTGAACTCGTAAACTGTTTTTTGATTTTATGAAGAAAGTATTTTGAGTATTTTAAATACTAAATTACTCCACTCTAAAGTATTTTGTTAGAAAAAATTGTATCACCCTATCAAACACAAATTACAAAATACTATAAGTAATTCAAATACAAGTAATAGAAATACTGCCCATCTCTGCCTGCAAGTCAAGGGTCCCTCAATACTCACCTGGACTCAGTGCCAGTGCAGTATATGATCCCCTTGGTCATATTAGTTTAGTTCAGCATTAGTTCAACACTGTTTACAACAGTTATCCTGATAATATCCAACTTGAAGTATTGTTAAACCAGAAAGGCACATATGAGTCTATTTATTATAATGCAACAGCAGCTGAGAATTAATTAAATCATAAAGAATCCAATTACAGCCACATCACGTCAGCTCTGTTTGACGAACACCGTTGCACAGGTGTGTCATTATAATTAGAAACCAGATGTTTCCATCAACATTCTGATTTTGTTTAGTGTCAGAAATTATGTGTATTGTGATGTTGTCACTGAGGAAGTGGGGTCACATATGGAGGAGAGTTGAGTGAATTCAGCGATCGCAAGCTCATGTTGTTATGAACCTCAATGACATCTGACAATTATGAGCAGCAGATAAGACCAAATATTGTCTTCTCCTCAATCATGTAAAGCTCTTACTCCTAATAACTTAATCACAACCACGACTGAAGGCATGCATCAGTGTCTGTATATTAGTCTTTTAAGACATTCTGAGCCTTTTTGAAGGTGAGACACGACAACCTTGTCTACGTCACATCCTCAGATGTCTGAAAGCCCCGTCTGACTGCACACACACCTAGCTAAAAATCCCCTCCATATTATCACCTGGGAAATATTGTGTGTGTGTGTGTGTGTGTGTGTGTGTGTGTGTGTGTGTGTGTGTTTGTGTGTGTGTGTGTGTGTGTCTGTGTGAGGCTTCATAAATTGTCTTGTACTATGCAAGCGTGAACAGACAGGTGTGACATCAGCTTGTCAGGAGGGAGAAGAGAATCTGCAGCTAATATAGGGGATAAGAACTATTTTCATCCTGTAGAATACCACTTCACACACCCAGATATCACACATGTCTGACTGTCTTACTGATTGTTAAGTTTACTTTCTTCCTATTGTTTTAATCTGACAGGATGATTTTTTTTTTGATTTTTTTTTTGCATAATAACGTCTCACTGTATCGTTAAATATATGAAATATTGATCTTTGCTGCCCCCCAGTGGTTGTTTGTATCCCTCTTAATTCCAGTCAGGCGCATCCAGTGTTCTCATTATGGTGTTAAGTTTGAAACAAAAATGAATGAGCCCCCGGAGGACCCCAGAAATTCACTATTATTGGGCACATACAAATTGTGTAAATAATGAATTGTTTAAATAAGTAGCCTAAGTAATTCAGGGTTCGATAAGTCAAACGCCATATCTATGTGACAACATGATTTGCTCTGACAAATATTTAATAAAAGGACACACCAAATTTGTACTGCAGAATATTAGTACATATTAGCAAATGTCTTTTTGCCGCAAAGTCTTGACGTCGTTTTTGTGCGTTCGTTTAATTCTGATCCACACGCCATGCCAGTTGGTGGCGCTAATGCACCAAACAGTTGTTTGCCAACCGCCAATAAACCATGAGGAAGAAGGAGAAAAAGGAGCAGAAGAAGAAGAAGAAGAAGGAGAAGAAGAAGGAGAAGACGAACGCATCATTTAGTAGCGCATAGGACAGCAACGTTACACAACTTACACGCAGTGAAGAAGGTAACGTTTACGATTTGAAGTTTGGCAATATTTTCATCCAGTTCAACTCGTTGATTGTGGGAAAGGTTGCGCTCTGTCTGACGCACTCGTAGTTGGATAACGTTAAACAGAAACCTGCTCTAGCAGTTTTCATAACTGATGACAGTGTGGCTAATAGCTGTTAGCTAGCTAACATGAGTGAACATTGACGTCAGCTGCTCGGAAGGAATTGTTCAGAACAAAGTTAAAGCCAAAGACAATGGCATGATAGCGTGTCGTCTCGTATAATCATCATCCCAATGCATGTTATCTTTAGGTAATATTAAGTTGAGTGACTTTCAGTCACGTTATGTTAGCAATTATAGTTACATATTGCTAAACTAATTGACGCTTGAAGTAACCTTATGATGTGAGGTCTACGCAGCTACTGAAGTATAGCAAGAGCTTAAATTTCAAATTAAATTCAGATAACCTGCTCCTATTTCAGTGTACTCTTGAGTGCTAAGCAAAATGTTTGTTTTCCAAGTAAAGCTCCCTGAACGAAAGTTAAACATCTTGTGACTCGTGATAGAAGGGCTGCACATGTAATGTACGCCATTTGCCTTTTTCAGGGACATCGTCTTTTATTCAGGATTGCCATATGGATTCTCCTCGGCAGCCGAAGAACCTGAACCGAGAGCCCAAGCGCAATCAGAATCGGTCAAGCAATCCTCCTCAGAAAGATGCCTATGCCAGGCTCCTCAACCAGCACAGCAGCAGCAAGTTCAGTCTGTATCTCGAGCAATATGCCAAGGACACAGCCTTTCAAAGAGAAGAAAATGTGTCAAGTGCCCTGCCTAAAGCCCAGAGTGACAGGCAGAATATACCACAGCGACAAAGGGATCCAGTGGCCAACGATTTCTCTGATTCAAGTGACTTCTCCCCCTCTTCCAAGAAAAATAAAGAAGAGGAGAGTTCCTTGTCATTGTACATGGAGAAACTAAGCAACCGTAGTGCTCAGCAGGACTTCGAAAGGAAGCAGGGTGTGTCTGACAGACAGCGATGTGGACAGAGAAGAGACACAGCCACTAGCCACGATGGAGACGTCGAGTCTGGTGAGGAACTTGGCTCTTTAAACCCCAATGAGTCAAAGAAACACCAGAAGCAGCCAAAGAAAGCAAAGGACTCTTACAAAGATGTTACCTCAAAAGAGACTGACTCATTTGTTGGACGTCCCCAGTCCCCAAATACAGCCGGTACAAGTGGACAGGAACAAGAAAAGATAAAGAAGGCAAAGAAAAAGAAGGTTTTAAGGCAACCGGAAGAAGAGAAAAGCGGGGAAGGGACATTCCAATCTGGGGTTGACCCTCAGATGTCAAGGCCCAAGTCCCCTTATGGTAAAGAGAAAAAACTGCAGCAGCCCAGAGGTAAATTGTAGACTGTTTTTGAGATGTTAATTCTCAAAAGGTGTACCCACATACATTGTGTTTGTTACGATATTTCATTTCAGTTGTATGAATTTGATGGTTTATGATGGATAAAATCAATTAGTTCTATATTTTCCAGCTACAAGTGCAAATTCTCCTGCTGACAAGGGTAAAAACAAAGGACCCAGAGGATCAAAGAAACAAGTTTTTGAATCCTACATGACCTTAGAGGAGGTTTCCCATGGCCTTAAACGAGGAGAACTCATTCAGGTAGAAACCCAGAGATATTGTTCCCGGACCTGAGACTGTATTAATATCTATATTAAGTATGGATAGTATTGCTCAAGGTGATCAAAGTATTAAAGCAGTGAATACCGCAATATACTTGTGGATACTTTTCTAAATTCTACATCCTTTCTCTGTAGGGACAGTTAAGAATCAACCCAAAGAAATACCATGAAGCTTTCATCCCATCCCCTGTAAGTTCAACACAAAATTAATTTCACAATTAATGTTTTGCTGCCTTAACAACTGGTTCAATCTGTTCTATAAAAGCAAAGTATAGCTATCTGCAATATACTGTATGAAAGATATGACTTTGCACGTGAGTTCATTGTTTCTGCTTGTACATTAACATCTGTCTTGAAAGGTTTAAAAAGTTCAAGGCAGGCAGGAGATGTCAAGCAATCTCTTTTTATCTTCGCAGGATGACGCACGAGATATATTTCTGGATGGGATTGTAGCTCGCAACAGAGCATTGAATGGCGATATAGTGGTGGTGCGAATCCTCCCTCGGGAGCAGTGGAAGGTAGACTGCACTTACCAATCCATGTACAATATATATTTAGTTTGTAAGCCGCATGTCTTACACCTTTTTGACATGTTTTTTATAGTTAGAATATTGTATTTAACTCCACGGGACTGCAAAACACGCCAGTGCTGAGTGTCAGAGGATGATGAACGTATGTCTGTATAGATTGTGAGGTCCGATACCGAAGGTGAGGGTGCCAGTGAGTCTGATACCCAAAAAAACCCCACTGTGAAAACCACACAGAAGAAGACGGATCGCATGCCCAGGCCTGGTGGTATTGTGGAAGACCAGTGTAGCGACCAGGATGAACTCGTCTGCAAATTGCAGAATACCACCTTGACAGACACAGGTACTGTGATAGACTTGTGATTATAGCAGCTGTGGCCAATTACAATTAACAAGGGATATGAAATTATAATAATTCAGTTGGAATTTGGAAATGGTCAGTAAACTGTGTTTGAAGGTTCAGGTAATGCAATTACATTTTGTCATTCATCTGGTGGAAACAGGAGAACATCTGGAAGACCCTTCAACCCCACGGCCCAATGGGGAAATACTGCAAAAGACTGCTAAAGTGAGCGTCTCGCTTATCAGTTTTGCTGTATTTCTTACGCAACCCTTCCTTTTTTTCCACCCCAAAAATGCCAAATATAGATTGCCACAAGAAGGCTTTATGTCCCAGCTCATGAAGCGATGGTATGGGCATGACAAGACGGTTCTATGAGACTTGATTGCCTAACCCTTCAGCACCTTTGCCCAACAAGCTATGCTAAGTTGCCAAAAAAAAACGTAACATTTCATCTGGCTACTTTTACAATAGAAACTATAAATGTATTTTCTCTGAAAGTCTGTAACTGTTGGCATTACGATAGCCAAAGATTACAAGTATTTGTCACTTACGTTCCAAATATAAAAATAAAAAAACTCTTGTTTGTCTTTCAGGTGGTGTACATTGTTGAAAAGAAACATTCAAGAGCTGTGACAGGCTTCCTGAAATTCCTACCAGATAAGCCTTTTGCCATGTTCTCTCCTGTGGACCACCGGGTGCCTCGGATCAATGTTCTTCTTGATGGCTGTCCCCAAGACTTCTGTTCCCGCCCAGGCGACTACACCAACACCTTGTTCATATGTCGGATTACCAACTGGGCAGCTGACAGCAACTTCGCAGAAGGGTGAGTGTAACATTCAAACCTTGATGGAGGGAAACCATTTTAACAACCGAGCTGATTCTCTCCTCATGTTTTCTCCAGTCAACTTGCTAAGACGCTTGGTCAGGCTGGAGAAATCGAGCCAGAGACGGAGGGCATCCTGATAGAGTACGAAGTTGATATTTCTGAGTTCTCAGATGAGGTGTTGAACTGCCTACCCAAAAACCTGCCCTGGAGCATCCCTGAGGAGGAGATGAGAAAGAGGAAAGACCTGAGGTAGCACTGTGAAGTAGCTTTACATTATTTTCTGTACAGACGCATGACTGCTGTATTTATTTAGCTAATAACTGTGCTATCGAGAACACATGTATTCAGTTTTATTATAGGATTCATATGTATATGATTCACAAATCACTGTTTTTTAATGTATAGGAAGGAGTGTATTTTCACCATTGACCCTGCTACCGCCAGAGACCTGGACGATGCTCTGTCCTGTAAACTACTCCCTGATGGTAAACTATATTAACTGAAGCGCCCTGTAATGATAATTAATTCCGATTATAGATCTAAATATTGTTTTTCCTGTGGATATGAGGTTGTCTCATAGACTGTCCTTTTTAAACACAGGGAACTTTGAGGTGGGAGTTCACATTGCTGATGTGAGTTATTTTGTGGGGGAGGACAACCCTCTGGATACCATCGCCAGCCAGAGAGCGACTAGTGTTTACATGGTTCAAAAGGTGAATATTCCTTGATCTTCAGTGTTAAAATTGGAACTACCGGTTGATCCGACAACATTGTGTCACATTCTATGTCTTTTTGGATATTGTTTTCAACATACCGTAGGCTTGCTACAGCGGGTTTTGTTCATGTCTCTCGTCTTGTCCAGGTGATCCCCATGTTGCCCAGGTTGCTGTGCGAGGAGCTGTGCAGTCTCAATCCTCTCACTGACAGACTCACTTTCTCTGTCATTTGGACAATCACACCGGAGGGGAAGGTATGACCATTTTAACTTCATGGACCTGTTGGAGTTGCACTCAAATGATGAAAAGTTAACGTCACAGGTTGATTGATTTAAGCTGATATTGTGATGGCATTTTCATTTTTTTCTCTCACTGCTTCCACTTCGCCTAACTCCTCCCCCCCCCCCCCCCCCCAGATCCTGAGTGAGTGGTTTGGCCGCTCAGTTATCTGTTCCTGCGTGAAGCTGAGTTACGACCATGCTCAGTCCATGATCAATGCCCCAGAAAAGATGTTCACTCCAGAGGAACTGCCACCTGTGGACCCTCAGCACCCCATAGATGAGATCCATCAGGCTGTGCTCAACTTGCACTCCATTGCGAAGAACCTCCGGGCTCAACGCTTTTTAGGAGGAGCCCTCCGACTGGACCAGGTTAGCCCCCGTTCCCCTTTGGTGGCTCTTGTTTCTGTGGTAGGGTTTCCTTTCATGGTCTTTGTAGTTGGTGATCATGGTTTCAGCTTTTTATTTCAAAATAATAGTTCATTAAAGATAATTGAATAGTTTGTTGGAAGATATTTAACAAAGACTATTTGAACTGACTAAATTAAATGCTTATATCATCGAAAATGGATGGAAACAAGACCCAGATTATTAAATTGTTCAGCTTTCTGACAATATTTTCATATGTATGCCTTGTGCTTTTGCTTCAGTTGAAACTGTCCTTCACCCTGGACAAAGAGACCATGATGCCACAAGGCTGCTACATTTACCAGTACAGAGACAGTAACAAGTGAGTAACAAACCCTCCTCGGATATATCTCTATGCCGGTATCCCTTCTGGGTGGTTTTCCTTCCAAAATTAATCTTTTTTTGACAAGAGATATACACTGATCTCAATCCTTCTGGAGGGCTTGACTATCAGTCCTCCTTTGTTTCTTTTTTTCTACTGCTCTGATCATTTAACCACAGTATCATTCAAATCTGTGTTCCCTAGGTTGGTGGAGGAGTTCATGTTGCTGGCTAACATTGCTACAGCCCACCACATCCACAAAAGATTCCCCCAGCTGGCCCTGCTCAGACGCCACCCTCCACCCAAAGCCAAAATGGTGGAAGAGCTGCAGGAACTTTGTGATCAGTTGGGAATCAACGTTGATCTCTCCTCAGCAGGAGCGTTGAATGTCAGTACTTGCAATACAGCAAATGTAGCAGAGTTTTTAATATTTTAGAAAAACTAAAAATTATATTTGTCCTAAAGTTTAAATTGAGTCATTTGTTTTACTGAACAGGATGTACACTATTAAATCATTATTGATTACTAAAACCTTTATTCTGCTTTTACAACATGCAGAAGAGTCTCAACACTACTCTTGGGGATGATGAGTATACCAGTGCCAGAAAAGAAGTCCTGACTCACATGTGCTCCAGGCCAATGCAGGTTAGAGCCGAGGGGCCGCTGCTGAAGGACACTGACTGTTTTTGCATTAATTTATCAAGCTTGTGTGGAATACGTTGGCTTTTGTAAACCGTTTAATGACAATTTCTTATAATACGATTCGGCATGGCAAAAAAAAATTATATTCGGTAGGTTTTGGAAACTATTTGATCATTCTTTAAAGGTAAAAGTTGCTTGTTTTGTTTTTTTAAAGAATGATTTTGTGATTATTTGACAATTAAAGAATTCAAGACCATCCCTACGTAACATAATACAGAAATGTTTTGTCAGATACGAACTGAATGTTTTATTTTAACACAAAACCTTTAGGGTTAGGGCGATGTTTCTGTCTTTAATGTGGATTATTATTGTTTTGCAGATGGCGTTGTACTTCTGTACAGGTGTACTTGGGGAGCAGCAGTTGTTTAAGCACTACGCCCTCAACGTTCCTCTCTACACTCACTTTACATCACCGATCAGGCGCTACGCTGACCTCGTTGTCCACCGACTGCTGGCTGCTTCACTGAGTGAGTACCATCTCTACTCATTTTTCTTCTAGACGCACAAAAACCAACGCACACATTTTAAATGGATAAAAGAATGTCCTGTTTGCTTCATACAGTGTTGTGGTTGTATTGCAGGGCATGTCTGGTTGATAATGTAGAATTTAAATGCAGAAGAGAACAAAGACGCCTCAGATCTCCCATTGAGTTGATGCATTGTTTGTGCTGTTGCCTCTGTCATTGTTTCTGCCCTTCCAGCTTCCGTCTGTTCCTACTGTGCATCGATGACTGTTCAAAATGTGTGATTTCTATTTGTTCTAGTACTCATTATGTGCATATCTGTCCATTGAATGTTTAAATGCAGAATGTGGGCCTAGTTTGGGGCTGTCAACAGAAGACGTCCAAAAACAGGCATCACACTGTAATGACAGGAAGACAGTGTCCAAGAGAGTCCAGGAGCTCAGCTCTGAGCTCTTCTTTGGAGTGTTTGTAAAGGTGGGTTGCCAAATCGCTCACTTTCCCGAGCCACCACTTTCATGCAGTGGCTGTTTTTTAAAATTTTTATTATTGTTTGATTTCCAGTACTTCAAATATGTAATCAACCACATCAGAAATTGTTTTTGAAATGTGTTTTTTCCCCCATGCATTTAATGGCTGTCTTTTTTGATGTTAAACATATTTTCGATGACATTAATATGAGGTCTAAAAACATAGCATCAATATATTTGAAGTACCTTTTTGGTCTGTGCGCCACAGGACTGTGGCCCTCTGGACTCTGAGGCCATGGTGATGGGGGTGCTGGATCAGTCCTTTGATGTGCTGGTTCTCCAATATGGAGTGCAGAAACGCGTCTACTGCAAGGTGAGCTCCAATACATTCAGTTTAAAGAGAGCAATATAGTAGTAAAGTCAGAGGACACGATACAATAAGTTTGAACAGCATATACATTAGAATATGACTGAAAAGGCACAGGCAGAGGCATGATGCTCCTATATGCCTATCCTGCATTCTTATCATTTAAGATACCCTCCTAAAATAGATATTCACTTCACTATGCACACAATTCTGAAAACTTGGAGCTCATGCAACTACAAAAACATTTCAGACTGCTGAACTCTCACAATGTCATTATTTTCACTCAAACATAAATCTGATATCTTAATGATTGCCACTTTAAAACCTCTTTAGTCTTTCATTTTTGTTGACATAACTTACATTTTTAGAGATATTCTTTGACTCTGTAGCTGGATTTCAATTCATCTATGTCATCTAACTATAAAAGCAAGGGATCTCTGTATGTCCTCCAGATATCATAAGAACCGTGTACTGATGGGGACCAGGACGTGCATTGTCAAATTTGGTTCAATTTTACCATACTACACATTTTCATTATTAATAACTTTGAATAAACAATTGAGCATACAAAGTTAAATATCACTGGATAAATGCCTCCATTTACATCCATGCTCTACTTTATAACCACGGTTAATGATTGCATCAACGGAGTGTATTTACTTGTGTTTATGTATTTACCCCAAAACAAGCTCATTCAGCAGAGACAAATGAATGTCCAGAGCGTAGTGGACTGTCAAGATGAAGGTGAAGTGAAAGTTTGATGTGAAACAAACTGTTTTTTCCACATTCAGTCTGTTGCAGGCCTGCAATCATTCCGCCATCATAAGGTGGGGAAGAAATCTGAGCTGACTCTGGTTTGGACAGCAGAGGACCCAGAGAAAGCTTCAGTTGAGCAGGTGAGAGTTGCAAAAAAAATGCTTGTGTCATGGTATAGCCTGTCAATATAATTATAATTCAATACAAACAGATATAAATAGATTAATCTCAAGCTGCCATTATTTTGTGTACAATATCCTCTCTGTTAAAACAATTAATAGCAAAGAGATGGACCAACCAGCTGGGGTTAAGATGGTTAGAAAGTGTCTTAGACAAAGAAAGTTGACAAAATATAAATTGCAATAATCATAATTTCTTCTTTTCACCTGCAGGTCATTTCAATCTTCACGTTAGTGCAGGTGCAGCTCAAAGCTGACGCACCCATGAAATACAGTGCAGTGCTCAAGAGGCCCCAGGAGAACGAGTCAAACATTGACATGTGCTGAGGAGCACTCAAACAATTAAAGGGAAATTTTGATTTGCACATTTTCTTTTGTTGATGGACATCAATAATATTTGCTTAGAAGCAGTATTGCTTTGGTGAGCAGGGGCATCACTAATCACATCAGTCAGATTTCAGTTGAAGTTCCCACTGTGTTTCAGATTTAACTTGAAGGCCCAGTCCAGTGGGGTTTTTTTGTGTCTTTAATTTGCTGTGAAAGGAACTTTGCCTCCAGCTTTTCTTTGGTTTCTATTCGTTTCCACAAGACACGGGTCACATTTTATAGGCATGCAACATGTATCCATCGCAGGCATTAAATGCAAGTTGGCGTTCACCCTTTGGAAATTGATAGACATTAAAGTAGAAATATGCTTTGGAAAATATGACATTTTATGGTTTTTAGTGAGTGTTTTAAAACATGTAAACTCTGACACTATTTTATGTAATTCAGTGGCTTGATTTCAAATTGAATTGTGACCCAGGTCTGAGATCCAAGACAGCATTATGTGGATTTTGCTGTTGATTTATTGACAATTTTATAAGAACAGTATTGATGTGATATAACTTGTACACAAGCTAATGTACGAAAGTAGATTTTCTTTTTTAGCTTATATCAATATATTTGTGTCTGCAGAGTATTCCAAACGACTAAAGTTTACTTATTTTGCGTTCTTGACTTGTTCTGCTGGCTGTAAAATAACTTCTTATGGCCAGAGTGAAGCTACAACGGTCAAATGGTAAAAATGTAGCAGTTAAACCTTCAACGTCAGATTGACAGACTGGGTATGTATTCACATTTGCATAGAGACACATTGACAGCAACATGCCAGCTAGGATTTTTACATAATTGCATGTATTTGTACTGGAAGATTTTTTTTTTTTTTAGATTCTTCTTTGTGTGAATGAAGGGGCTGAAGGCCTTCTTCAGTTCATGAAGAACAGCTCATAGGACATTTGATTTGAATTCTTAAACATATTGTTCTTGTCTAAACTAAGGCACGTTTTCTTTACTTAGTTGGCAAGACGACCAAAGCGTAATATTTTCGCAACTGATTGTTATTGTTTTTAATAGAAAATGTAGGAATGGCGTGAATTGCTGCTGAAAGTAGTTGCTAGCCTTGATGTTGATGAGTGCATGTGCTTTGGGGGATTTTTTGTGAGGATTTTTATGGTCGGTCAGTTAGACTTGGTTTGAGCAGCAGAAATACTGTATTGGACCTCATTAATATCAACTGTGAATTTCAGCCTTAATTTAAGCGAGCAGAAAACCTGTTTTGTTGTGAAGCTGAACATTTTTAAAATGTTTGTCGGCCTTCCAGTTTGCTTTACTGAAGTTGGTGTGCCTCTCTTTAGTGCCATGTAGTGTCATACATAAGCTGCTACCTCCGCACAGTTGTTTATATTTTTGGATTTCAAATATCTTTTGTTTGACTAAAAGGCTTGTCAGTTATTTTGAAATACCATTTGACTAATGTTTTTAAGTTATTTTTGCTCACATGAACTTTTAGTTTGTGATGTGAACTGTAAATGTATTTTAAACCAGCAAGTTAAGTGTTTGTTCAAAACAACTGTCCTGACTTAGTACGATGTGTTTCTGTGGTTAGGGTTGAAAAAAAACCAACGTAATTCTTAATTTTGAAAACCTGAGAATGCACTTGTCAAAAGAAAATTCAAGTACAATTCCTGTATGTTTTGAGAAGTGATATTGTGACGTGTGACTTTAATTCTCATCTGTATCAAAGGTTAATTCATCTGCTAAACCACCATATGGATCAATAGATAGTTGCCCTTGTCACTATGGAAAATAAATGCATCCGTGAATGATTTAAACTGTGTTTGTTTTATTAAAGCCAGTTTAAAGATAACTACATGTTGGTAGTGATGAGTCACTGAAGAGGAAGCACCAAGCTGTGAATCATCTCTGCTGATAGTGACACATTAATGCTTTGAATGAACTGTGGCACAGCCCTCTTCTTTCAGTTTATGTTGTAAATAAGAGATAATCTCTATATTGCCAGGGAGTGCTTGTAATTAACAACCTTAAACCCACTGCACCATCATGTATAAGATGAAGAAGAGAGGTGTGTCACAGTAAAAGGCCACTCCTTTATTAGAAACGGGTATTGTATAAAACCCCACCCCAAGATGATGATGACCATAACTAGAGGACTTCTCAGTGTGCCACATCCTCCTAAAACTTCACGTCTGCTTAAAGCCGCTACGGTGGATACCTTTCCTTTACAATGCATCAAATGATATATATGAAAAGCCAATTTGTTGTGAGGGACACAAAGATAAGAACTTATTGAATCCTGAACTGAAAAATGAGGATGAGGTTGTTTTTTTTAACATTTGACCATCACCACATTGAAGTCAACAGGAGTGTTGAAGTTACTTACCTTTTGAAACAGTAGCAGGGGCGAATAGCAGGGGGGAATTGTTTATGACGTTTTATTTTCCTCTGACTCGCTTGATGAGAATTCCTTATCAGGGCTAAACATACTGACGCCAGTGTCGACCTGCAGTGACTCCCATGTCAGCCAGCTGTTTGACTTTAAACCCACACAACCATATGACTTACTTTTTAATCCACACATCTCACATGTTCCTATAATAGGGACGTTTCCCTTGAGGTATGAAGTCCAACTTCTAACCTGACACAGTAGAAATGCCATTACACTTGTACCACCACACAAATAAGCCTAAAGTTGGTCCTTCAATACAAAAGGTAGTTAGTTAAATCTCATATTTCCATCTTTATTGCTATGACAGTTCGTGAGATGCCCCCTCAGATTTACACAACTGAGGTCCAAAGGCTGCACATAAATTACAACACTCGTAAGACTATGGTCAGTCTGCGTCATGGCCATAAAAATAAATACTTGTTTAATAACAATGTATGATTGTGCACGTTGTTCTGAAACAGCATCTAATTTTTATTTTTACATGACAGCGATTGATTTTTTGGGCAATAAACTGCGTTGCAGATTTCCCCATTAAATTCAAAAAAGGAATGTGATCAGCGTGTCCATGTGAGGATAAGGCTGATATGATATAACCTGTGTAAGATCAATTTCTCTTCCTCTTGCTTTCTGCTACAGCAGGTTCAAAGTCAAAGTGCCATAAAACTCAATCTGTCAGTCAAAGGCTTTTCCTTCATATTGAGAAGGAAGGATTCAAGAGCTCACCGTGACAGACAGACGCTCTCCAGCAGCCTCGAAGACTGGAAATTAATGAAGATCACCGAACAAAGGACTGATAGGTAGATCTCCTAATTGTTATGTGTTACATTACATGCTTTGTTCCCATTGTACAAGTGCTGTAACCACGACAGTGACATTGAGCAGCTAACGGCTAAACACTGTTCAACACAAGTTTTCTGTAATGCTAATGAGCTATTTTTTTAAAACTTTGCAACTCATTTTCTGAATTTCTTCATATAGGGGGTGGGAACGCTGAAAATTAGTGATGCTGAGAAAGGTAAGCTGAAAAACTAGTTACGAGCATAGCTTTTATAGATAAGATTACTGCCTACCAGAAAAGACTTCCCTGAACTCAGTTCAAGGAAATGGTGTTAACTGAAAGTTATACATCATAAATGTTGTATTCTGAGCAACATTAAAACACCAAAGTGGAATTATTAACACATGTATTGTGCTCTGTATTTTCAGGGGGAGTGGGTCTGGGTGGACTCTGACATTGGGGTCCCCATTGGAGCGAGGGTCAAAATAACACCATCTGGCCAGAGGTTACTGGTGGATGATGGGGGAAAGGTAAACACTTTTTTACTGGCTAGTTAAACAGCAAAATTAATATGTTGAAGCATCATAAAAAACTGTTTCAGCCGGGATCCACCTTTTTATTATGCCTCCTCAGATTGTCTATTTGTCTGACTTATTCTCACTAAAGTGATATCTCAAGAACCCCTTGAAGGACTTAATACAACTTGACGATTTGAGAAGGAACTAATTACATTTTGGGGGGGATTAAATGTGAAAGGTCAAGGTTACTGTAACATATTTTTGGCCAAAGCTTAATCATTTATATGCTAATTATGACAATTGACCCTTTGCTAAGACCCACAATCAAATCCAGACTAATCATAGCATTGCATCGGCCAGCTCTGAGTAGGATTTTTCAACAAACTCGCTCTATAGATTCTCATCAATTGTTCCAAATTTTCAGAATTTTCAGGCAAGTGGATTTAATCTCATGGCGAAACATTCTCTAATAAAATACTCGTTGACCAGAGAGGTTGGAAGGAGATGTATACGTTTTTTTAAACTGTGGAGCTGACGTTAGCAGAGAACGTTAGCTCACCATTGACTAGCATTAGCATATGTATGCTAAACAAGCTACCGAAGGTAAAACCGAATGTGTAGACATGCTGCTTTTTGCTTTTTAATGATTGTCACAGTGAATAAACATAGCGCCCACTGCTGCTCCTTAATTTCAATCACTTTCACACTGATCTGTAGCTTTTAGCTTTATCTGTTTAACCAGTTTTTGATGATGAATCAGTTTGGCATTCTGGGTATATCCTTCAAATGCATTTAGTAAATACTTCTATCTGCTAATCACTGAAATAATAATACATTTTTGTGTTAGATATTTATAGAGTCAGTGCAGTTAGAGACTGTGTGAGCTTCGTAGTAACATTAGCTCTGACAGCTTGAGGAAGTAGCAGCAGAGTGTGGGGCGCAAGCACCATTTTCACTTCAATGGGTAATAGGATGAATTGATAAAGTGAGGACATTTTGGGCAGACATGAACGTAAACTGCAACTTGTCTGTTTGGCGGAGGCATACTACCACAAAGTGGTAATTCTAGTTTTTCACTTTGACCTCCCAGGAGCAGAGTCTTTCCCAGGAGCAGGAGGCCTCTCTCAAGATCATGCACCCTACATCAGTGGAGGGTGTGGATGACATGATCAAACTTGGAGACATGACAGAGGCCGGCGTCCTCAGGAACCTCTATCTCCGACACAAACGAGGCGAGATCTATGTAAGGCACACACGCAAAACACGCAAACTGTAGTATGCCTTTGAAAGTGAGATACCTGCCACTAGGGGGGGAATGCATTTTCCATTTGTAAGTGCAGTTTCACCTGAAACATTTCTTGACAAGAGTCTTGACTTGAGCGTGATCACTGGAAAGTGTAGAAATACACACTGGATTGAAGTATCTTCGTTTAATAAGGTGATTGCTTTCAACGAAAACAAGCTATATTATTTCATGCTATTTTGTTGCATCATTCTTTGAAGGGCTCTTCATACAATTAGGTTTTTTATTTTTTTAAACAAAACCAAATTTGACATTATTCAATGAAAATTTTAAACTAAATCCTGGTAACCCATAATCTGGGTAAATTAAAATGTCCTACCTATTAAACATCTGTCTAACGCAGCCATTTTCTTCTGATTGTAGACCTACACAGGCTCTGTGCTGGTGGCAGTGAATCCATACCAGGATTTCCCTTTATATTCAGTTGACCAGGTGAGGCTGGAAGTAACTATAGAAAACAGCGCATTTCCTCTTTATCATCTAACTTTGAATCTCTTTATCATAGGTTACAATAGTGAATCATGTGTGTATCTGTTGTCCTTCAGGTGCGCTTGTACCATGGTCGAAAGCTTGGGGAACTCCCGCCGCACATCTTTGCCATTGCTGAATCTTGCTACTGTAACATGACACGTCACCTCAGGAACCAGTGCTGCATCATCAGGTCAGAATAAATCCCTCTGCTGTAATCTGTTGCTGCTAGGCAGACTTGAATAGATTAAGTATTCAGGTTTTTACTTTTAATCACCAATTAATTTGTTGTTTTTTCCCTCAGTGGAGAATCTGGAGCAGGGAAGACCGAGAGCACAAAGCTGATCCTGCAGTACTTGGCAGCAGTCAGTGGTGAGCTCTCTGAGCAGAAGATTGAACAGCAGATTCTGGAGTCCAACCCAATACTGGAAGGTACGACATCAACACAACTGTATTGCAATGACCCAGAGACATGCAGTTGCACTCAACAGACAGGCAACAACTGCCTGTTGTCACGCGTGCATACACAAGATATGGGGGAAAAAACAATCGGTGCTCAAACGTCCCTGTTGTGTCCCATGCAGCGTTCGGAAATGCAAAAACCATCCGTAATGACAACTCCAGTCGCTTCGGGAAGTATTTGGAGATCTTCTTCAATAAGGACGGAGTGATTGAGGGTGCTCGTGTGGAACAGTATCTTCTGGAGAAGTCTCGCGTGTGCCATCAGGTGAGTTAGCTCTGTCCAAACACCTATAGCTCCTCTTATCTGAGCAGATTTAAGCTGTTGATCTTTAAAGGCAGGGCTGGTAAGATAAACATGCTGTTATTATGGCCAACAATCTCTGTGTCCTGGAAAGTAAGTCAATCATTCCATGTTGCCTTTCAACTTTCTAGTTCACTGTACGGAGTGAAAAAAAAACACAAAACCATATGAAATGTTACGTGTTCTTTAACACCAGTGGTTCTCAAACTTTTTCTGTCTCGCCCCACTTCGGAGGAAGAAAAATGTTCGGGCCCCACCGCCCCAACAACATGGACACAAAATGGTCCAACTTTTTGAGACTCCTCCATCCGTGCTTTTTTAATTAATAGATTAAAGAAAATTTAAATAAATAACTCATATTTGGCAAAAAAAGTTACCAAGGAAACCGGTTGGATTCCTGTTTTCCCCGCATAGTTTCATGTTGAAGTGTCCTTGAGCAAGACACTGAAGCCCTCGTGCTTCACAGCAGCACAAAGCTCCTTAATTACAAAGGATGGTGAAATGTAGAGAATAATTCCCCCACTGTGTGATTAATAAAGGATTCTTAAAAAAATACAATAAATAAATAAATAATAAAAAAGTATTTTTTTAAAAAAGAATCTGCATCTCCCCCCGCACTCCACCTGTAATACCTCCACACCCCATTAGAGGGTCGCGCTCCACAGTTTGAGAACCGCTGATTTACACCCATATCACCAAAAAGGGACATGTTTTACACCTTTTAGTTCATCTTTTTGCAGCAATAATAGTGCATTTTGCTCCACAACATCAGGCCCTGGAGGAGAGAAACTACCACATGTTTTACTGCATGCTGGCAGGAATCACTGCAGAAGAGAAAAAAGCGTTGAGCCTTGGAGATGCGGAGGAATACAAATTCCTTTCTAAGGTATTCCGATATCTACCTGCAACTCATTTCGTCACCTTCTATCTACAGATAGTAAATCCTCTAAACCTTTCCTCTCATGTGCTGCAGGGCGGCAGCATCGTGTGTGAAGGCAGGAACGACGCAAAAGACTACAAAAGAATTTGTTCCGCGATGAAAATCCTGACCTTCTCAGAGAGCCAGTGTCGCAAAATTGTCAAGCTGCTGGCCGCCATACTACATCTGGGAAACATCTGCTTCGAGGGTGAGTGAATGCGTTTTAGATTTTTGTTTTTGTTTTAAAATACTAATTTTAATAATGTTGATTCAACAGAGTATAAGTAATATGAATAAACATATCTTATATTGTCATCTGTGATACATAAATGTATAAACGGCATTTTTTAAAGCAGCTGTTTGAGGTGAATTAAAATTCTAAACTTAAATCTGTATTCTGTTGGATAGATTAACCTTAAGCAATACATTCTATTTAATACGATCATCAGAGGTTTTGTATACAATAACTTCATCTGCAAAGTAATTACATCTGGTAAATAAATGTAGGGTAGTAAAAACGACAGCACCCCCCCCCTGATATGTGATGGAGTAGACGGATAAAGTAGCATCATTTGGAAGTACTCAAGTACAATACCTCTAAACTGTACTTGGTGGCATCACAACTTCCTGGTTTTGATTCCATGTCAATCAGCTCTCTTCATGTCCAGTCGTCCTCTCCACTGTCAAATACTTTAGGTCTTGTTGTTACCTTTGGTTTCCTGTTCCCACCAGCAAACACACAAAATAACTTGGAAACCAGTGACGTCAGCAAGTCGGAACACTTCAGCATGGCAGCAACAATCCTGGAGGTGGGCATTTTCTTTTCTTTGCTCCTCTTTAGTGAGTGTTAACACAACATGAGCGTCTGTATGTTTTTCACATTTCAAGAAAAACATACAGACTCTCATGTTGTGTAAACATGAACCAGCTGCGCCAACAAAAGATCTTCATTTTTCAGCATTAAATAAGAAGTTCTTGTTTGTTCTTTTCAGGTCCACAAGTCTTCCCTGGAGATGAGTTTGACCCATCGCTCCTTCATGACCAACAGAGAGAGGGTGACCAAACCTCTCAGCGCCGAACAGGCCTCTGACTGTAGAGATGCCTTTGTCAAGGTAATGAAGCCGGTGACAGTAAATCAGATTGTTGCATATTTCCTTATTTGATTCTAATTCTGGATACAACAAATTACGACAAATATTACCCTCTAAATGTTGGCTGTCGGATGACAATTCAGCTGAATGAGACTTTTTTACCTTTGATTGTAGAGAGAATAATGAAGTAGGACTTTTATAGCAACATTCTTTCATTTTAAAAAAGGGGAGGGGGCTGCAAGCAGAGCGTTCAGATAAAGGACTTGTTGGGACAGGAGGGATCCAGGGATTTAAACAAACAACCATCCAGTCACAAATATATTTCATCTCTTAATATTCCTCCATTATTTGTGGCCGATCTTTCAGGCAATCTACAATAAGTTGTTCATATGGATCGTTGGGAAAATCAACGGTGTCATCTCTAAGAAGATGACCAGCAACCCCAAATCCTCCTTCTTGTCCGTTGGCCTGCTCGATATCTTTGGCTTTGAGAACTTCAAGACAAACAGGTCAGGACATTTCTTCACACTCCCTTCAAAGCCGAGCGTAGCACAACTCTACGGTTCCCTAAAACTTGATGTAATTCTGTCGCTTCACAGCTTTGAGCAGCTGTGCATTAATTTTGCCAATGAAAAGCTGCAGCAGTTCTTCGTGAGCCACATCTTCAAGCTGGAGCAGAAGGAGTACCGGAAAGAGGACGTTGTTTGGAGTAACATCAAATTTAGTGACAATCAAAACATCCTGGACGTTCTGGCTGTGAAACCCTGCAACCTGTTGGCTCTTATCGATGAAGAAAGCCATTTTCCGAAGGTGGTGATGCCATATGCTGCATTGCTTTTTAGTCAAACAGTATCTAAGCATTTACCGTAAAACCTTCTATTTCAGTAAAATATTTCCACTTGTTTTTAATTTAAAATATTGTTTGGTGTCTCACAGGGCTCCGACTTCACTTTGCTGAACAAGATGAACCAGCAACACAGAGGAAACAAGGCCTACATCGCCTCCAAAAGCGAACACGACACTGACTTTGGCATTTGCCACTTTGCAGGCAAGGTGCACTACGAATCCAAAGGTACAGAGGCAAAATGAAAAACAAGTCAAACGAAAGACTAAATGCGTAATGTGAGGTTCTTTAGCGATGCTATTTTTTTCTGTTTAGGGTTCTTGGAAAAGAACAGAGATGCCGTCAGTTTTGACATAATCAAGATGGTGGAAACGTCCACCAATAAGCTGCTTCGCCAGATATTTGAGAGCGAGCTTTCAACCAATGGTGTGAAGATTACTAACAACAAAAAGATCATCATGACACCAAAGAGCTCTCTGCGGGTATGAAAGTTTAACCTCATCAGCATGCCCTTTACTTTCACATTGCTACAAATATTGTTTTGATGGATTTTTCTTGTATTGGGATACAGTGGACAAGCATTGACGGTGACGTTATTGCCAATGACCACATATTTTCCACATCTGAGTCTCCTCTCTTTCGTCCGCGCAGGCTCACGTTGACAACCGTAAACAGGTGGTGACGCTGAGCGGTCAGTTCCGTCAGTCTCTGGACTCCCTCATGAAGGCTTTGTCCGCCTGTCAGCCTTTCTTCATCCGCTGCTTCAAACCCAACAATGAAAAGCAGTTTGAGGTGAATTATCTTCCATAAACAAATGAGACAAAGGGTGGAGAAAAGTTGCATTAGTGTTTGTGCAAGTGGTTACAAAAATCAAAGACATTTCCCCCGAAATCTTTTTGTTTCCTAAAATTATGAAGATGTTACTTTGAGTCTGTCTACATTTGTTTTTTTTTCTCCTTTGCCTTAGCTGAAGAAGATCAAATTAGTTTTCCGATCTGCCGTTCAGCCCCCCTACCATCTGTCCTTTACTGGATAAACAACAAACTCTTCCTGTTTTGTGCCATAAAGTAATTTGACCAAATTTCCGGAGAAATATGACCTGCTAAATTATGGATGGATTCAGTCATTCGGTCCCCAGAGGATTCATTATCTTTACTTTACTGCTTTGCAATCCCCCGAGTTTTCTTATTGTGCCATTAGCAAGTTTAAATACTGCATATCCTTTGAAATATCACAACAAATATATATCTATAATGTTTTTCAAATATATGATGTGATCATATTAACATTGGACTTGATTATGCTGGTTCTGTCTATGAAGAAAACAATAATGCCACTCTGTCCCGTGGAGACAGAACATACAAAACGCCTTTAATGTGCTCTCCTCTAGGCGTTTGACAGAGGGCTATGTATGCGCCAGCTGAGGTACTCGGGCATGATGGACACCATCCGCATCCGGAAGCTGGGATACCCAATTCGCCACACCTTTGTGGAATTCCTGAAGCGCTACAGGGTGTTCCTGAAGACGACCGTCTGTGACCCCAGAACCGTTAGTCGTGATGATCATACCTTACAAAGATTACATAAAATTCTTTGTGTAATCTAAAATGTTTTTGCTCACTGTCACTCAAGATAATAATGTTCATGCGATTGTGATGGCCACATGATGGTTTACTTCTTTATCGCCTTTCCCCTGGAGGAATTTGGGATGTCATTAGTGTCTCTTCAGCATCTTTATTGTCTCCCCAGGAGACAGCTGCTGCCTGTTGTCAAGCCATCTGCCAGACCGTGTTTGAAGATGCTGACGAGTGGAAAATAGGCAGGACCAAGATCTTCCTCAGGGTAAGGAAAACGTATAATTCAAACCATGCTGTACCACAGCTTTACTGTATCAATATCTATATATCAATATAGTCCAATATCTGTATATATATATATATATATATGTGCTCTGTTATGTTTTTATAAGATTTGGATAACGTAATCTTGGAACATTATGGCATTTGATTGCAACAATGTTTTTTCTGAATGAATCAGAAAGTCAAAATTAGTCCTTTTTTTCCCTTTTTATTTCAGGATGCACATGACGCCATCCTGGAACGGCTGAGGGAACAAAAGCTCAGCCGGATGGCTCTTGTGATCCAGAGAGTCATGCTGGGATACAAAGACAGGTGCAGCTTCTAAAAAGAGTAAAATGTGGAAATCACATAGACATAATGAACTCAGGACTGAACGAGGTCATGGGTCTTTTTCTTTTTATCTCAAAAGTACTACTGCACTGTTGCTACAGATTGTGTTATTTTATTGAGATACATGCTTTCAGATGAAATATGGTGTCACATAAAAAGGTGTGTGTGTGTCGTAGAGTGAAGGACATTTTTTTTAATTTACTTTTGCTTATTTTACAGAAAGTCTTTCTTGAAGAAGCGGGCGGCAGTTGTGGTGTTGCAGAAGCACTGGAGAGCTCACAAACAGAAGCTAATAAGAAGAAAGGTCTGATGCTAAAACAACCTGTTATGGAACGCAGAGCGCGTAGCTGACGCCATGCTCTCTCTTTGATGTTTGCTATAACTTATCTGAAGTCGAGTGACCTTTGTTCTTTGTTTCCATTGTTGCTCCAACCAGCTCCTGAATGGCATCTATCGGCTGGCATCAAAGATCCGTAGTCGTAAGCTACAGCTCCAGTACAAAAGACAACGAGAAGCAGCACTCACCATACAAAGCCAGGCATGTACTTTTCATATTGGATTTGGAAGTGGAAATCCATTTTAATGTTATATTTGCAAATCAAACATAAAACAATTGTATCTAATCTTTCTGATGAACTGTAGGTTCGAGGCTACCGGGTGAGAAAGGACTGGAAGCGGAAGAGAGAGGCAGCCATACTGCTCCAAGCTCACAGAAGAGGAGTCCTGGCCAGAAGAATAGCTAAACAGATGAGGGATGATGTAAGAGCTGAAAGTCTTGAAACTAGAAAATAACATAATCAATGTTAAGAAATAGGCGTGTTGTATAAAGCAACCTTCTCACCTCCTCTTGCTGTATCGTATCTCCACCCAACCCACCTACCAGGCCTCCCTTTTGCTCCTGGCCAAAAAGAACCAAGAGAAGATTGCTTTGGAGCTTCAGCAGCGACTGAACATCATCGCTCAGTCATCACCAGCCGATAAGGAGCCCGATGAGGAGCCCGAGCCAAGTGTTCAACAGGATTCAGATGACGACACGTATGATCTCCAGCCCACGCCTCCTGTGGAAGTGGTCAAACTGGAAGTATCACCACCATCAGATGAATTTGAGGTGAGGCATAATTTCCGTTGTGTAATCCAGTAATGTGACATTAATACATGTTAGCCTTTTATCATGTCTTGAATTTACCGACTGAATCCTTCAAGTTAATTATAATATGGCTGGTAAATAGAAGGACAACACACCAAAGCCGGTGGAGGAAACCACAGTTGAGACAACACAGTTGGAAATCATCGCCGCAGCCTCACTCTCATCAACCCCTACCCCGTCGCTGGATGAGGACGACGACGAGTATGACGACGGCAGTGATGAGTTTTCCTTCTTCAAGTTCAGCATCCTGAACTTCCAGAGCAACACCGGCCACACACACCTGAACCAGAGACTCAAGCAGCCGCTTCTGTCCCACGATGACGAGGGCGATGCACTGGTGAGCAAAGATTTCCATCTTTCGCCAAAGCCCGCCCCCCTTGTTTCGCCTCATCTTTTCTTCATTTTTCCTTCAGGCATGTCTGACTGTGTGGTGGATTATACTGCGTTTCATGGGGGACATACCAGAACCAAAACATGTGGACGCAATGTCTCAAGCATCCAGCACCATCTCCCGTCATTTACCTCAAAGACAAGGCCGGAGGCTGAGCAGCCTGGTGGGACTGGACCAGGTAACACATTACAAACGGCTTTTTTTCTGCTGTTGTATAATACAGAAGATCCCCTTGGATGTCAAACAACAGTCATCACTCTCTAATCATCACATTTTTTTCTGAATAGAAAATACTGCGGAAGAACAAGAAAAAGCTTGGAGGTGGAAACAGAAAAGCTTCTGTCATTCCAGAGGAGGTCAGGACTAATGTTGCTATGATATTCATCACTCTCTCATTATATCTGCGTTGATTCATTATGAGCGTTATATGCTAATTTGTTCTTTTTCTTCCCATTTTTTTCCAGCCAGAGAACTTCACGGAGGACGAAGACATTTTGATCGGAGAGGGCCCAACACTGGATCGACCCCTTTCCTCTTTGGAGAAAATACACATTATCATCGGGTTCGCTCTATCGAGACCAGACATAAGGTAGAGGTGGGAGGATTGCTGACATGATAGGGAGAAACAAACCAATATGTTCGTATACAGTGGAGCGGCATTGAGCAGCCTTATAACACAAGATTCATACTAGTCCAATGTGTTTCTTTTATTCCATCATTAACATTTGAACCGCCTTCTGAAGTCCTGGAGGTTCTCCTGCTTCTTGTTGCATTCATTGTTCAGTTCTTCTTGTACTCTAATACGGTCTTGTTCATCTGTGCAGGGATGAGATTTACTGCCAGATCTGTAAGCAGCTGGTGAACAATAAGAACAGGAAAAGCCGTATGCAAGGTTGGCTCCTTCTTTCCATCTGTCTTGGAATCTTCCAGCCCACAGACCTCTTTGTAAAGGTCAGTCTGCAGCAAGCATTCAGTAAAACACCTGAATGTTGTGTATGTTTATTGCAACAGTCAAATGTCCTGGGTCCGCTCAAACTTTTCTTCCTTTAATATCTTTATGTGGTGGTGTATTCTATTGATCATACAATATTCTTCTCTGTTCCACAGTATTTGGAGAGTTTTGTCCGTAAAGGTCCAAGTGGTTACGGAGAATACTGCACAGAGCGGCTGCGTCGTATAATAGCCAATGGAGGAAGAAAAGAGTTGCCCTGTTGGATAGAGGAACAGGTAGAAACGCTGAATCGCATGTTTTTTTGTCTACATCATCTCTCAACATTTAAACAAATTCATTGTTGAATTTTTTTTTTCATGAGCAGCACTCCTCGCCTCATTCATCTATGAAACTTTAAAGTATTAAATTGTCTTCTTGAATTTCTATAAGCATTTGGATGATCTATTTTTCATACTGTGTTGTCATTTCATATTGGTATACGGTATATGACGGTATGACGGGGTATGGTAGACTCAGTAATGTTAATTATATAGGCAGTACGGACACGTCAGTGGACAGATCATTTACAGGTGACGGTGGCAGACTGGCAAATGAATAAAATCATGTGGCTGTCAACCGCTTCTGTAGTTGAAAGAAGAAAAATCCATGATACTATCCAAATAGAGGATTTTTTTTCTTTCATTGCTTTTTCAGCTCAACTGCCTGTTCCACAAGTGGAGACTAACCTCTGGTGGCGCGTGCTGTGCACTACTATAAATCACATTCATTCAGCATCATAGAATATGAAGCATCTGTATTTATGATCACATCGAAAATCATACCATCAGGATTTCTAAGTACCTTGGTATACCTTAATACCACCTGGGCCTAAGTTCAATCCAGTCTTATCTTTCTTCTCCCTACTGACAGGCTGCCAAGTCCAAGGAGCCCATAGATGTGTCTGTGACTGTAATAGACGACCGCACTTTCAGTCTACAGGTGGACTCGGCCACCACCTCTGCTGAAGTCTGTCAAGCTGTGGCTGACAAGATTGATCTTCAAGACACATATGGGTTCTCCCTGTATATCAGTCTGTATGAAAAGGTGAGCTTTACTTCCTCATCTCTTGTCTCGACGTATCCATTCAGACCTTCCCCCCACCTCAAGTTGCAAACAGAAGGTCCATGCTTTTGGTTGTGAGTCTGTGAGTCCAGTGTTTGAATATGATTGAATCAGTGCTAAAGTCCAGTTCAAGAGATTGTAGAGAATGTGATGGAAAATGTTGTTGAGTCTTTTTAAGCAACGTTATACAGAGTTACTGTGAGGATGCACTGAAGAGTGACTCTTCATATATGCATTTATACCAAGAGAGGAAAGGTGGAGGCTACAAAAGAACATATTGTTTCAGGTTGTGAACAAAGGGATTGGATCAGTGTGGGAATCAAAACATCTAGAAGTCCTCGTCCTGCCCTTGATTTATGACCCGTCCCCACAAGTGATTGATTACCTGATGCCGGGCACGGGGGGGTGGTATGCCATTAGCTTTGTAAACTTCCCAGTCCCCGACTGCAGGAAAGAAGATGATTTGCATATATAACTTCACAATAGAAAGATAAAATAATACTAAGAATATAACATTCCCATTACAAGCACCACACTCACGTTGTCTTTCATCTCCAGATGTGGTCTCTGGGCAGCTGTGGGAAGCATGTATTGGATGCAGTATCTCAGTGCGAGCAGGAGATGAGGAGGCAGGGCAAGCAGGAGAAGGACACCCCCTGGACACTTTCCATCCGCAAGGAACTGTTCACACCCTGGCATGACTGCTCAGTAGACCCGATCAGCACAGATCTAATCTACCGACAGGTTATCAAGGGGATCAAGATTGGAGAGTACACCAGTGAGAAGGTGAGGCTCAGGAGTGAGAGGCCCATTTACCTTTTACATACTTATTATAACTTCATTTCTGATGTGAAGCCAAAAGAAAGAACCCAACATTTGTATGGTCACGGGTTGAATTTTGTTCGTGAAAGATGTTTAATATTGAAAAAGCACAAGATTTGTACCCCTAAGTCCTCTTTTCTCCATCTTTCTATATGGTGACGTAACAGTTCTTCAACAGGCTAATCATATCTGCCCTTTAGTATCCCACAAGGAAAAAATAACAATATTGAGGTTAGCATCTTAATGTTGCTCCTTATCTGCTAAATATGTAAATTAGCGACTGTTGCAGCGTGTTACATGATTTAAATTACCAATCCAGAATAACCAACTGTGTCTATTAAAAATGTATTGCATCTCTCAGGAGGATGAATACGTCCAGCTGGCAGCACAGCACTATTACATCAAGTTTGGTTCTGCCTACAACAAAGACAACGTCCAAAGGGTGGTGGAGGAATGCATCGCCACAACGCTGATTGAGAGCAAATCTATGACAAAGTGGATCCAACTCATCAGCGCAGCGCACTTAACGGTATAGTGCAAACAATAGGACAAAATGAGACACTTAATACATTTCATAGACATACCTGGACCCTAAGACTAATTTGTGCATGCCATGTGTAATGTACTAAATTATTTTTCAAGTTTTTAGTTTTTGGGGGGTTTCATAATGGTGTAATAACGGTGAGTCACCGCTGGCTAATTCTTACCTGTTGATCCTCCAGGGTCCTTATGTCAACGAGAAGCCGAAAACAGACAGCGTAAAAGGAGAACTGGTCAACAACGCCCAACACGCATGGCCCCTGCACTTCTCCAAATTGTATGAAGCTACATTGACGTCAGGTCAGTCATCATACACCTTATATTACCTGCAGTATTTAACATGCAAACTAAATTTGAAAAAGGTCAAAAAAAAACAAACATATTTTTTACTACAGATGAATGTCACCTATGCATGTTATTCATATGTGTGTGCATCCCCACTGAAGCTTACCAGTTACAATTTAAGAAATGGCAGAACACTTACAACCCTGCGTCTGAAACCTTGCATTCCTATATCTGTCCACAGGACCTCCTTTGCCCAAAAGCAGATTTGTTGTGGCTCTAAACGGGACTGGCATCTTCTTCATGGATGGCAGAGACAAGAGCCTCCTTGATATTCCTTACCTAGAAGTAAAGAATGTACACATGATTAGGTATGGAAAATCTATGTTTTTAGGCTGATATAATATGTTTTGTGTTTAATGTACTTCCCTTGCAAAAACCTTTAACGGCGTAAAAGTATCAAACAAATAATACTTTGATGTACATAACCTGTCTAGTGACAGCCAGTTCCATGACTCTGAGTCACTGAGTTTGGCAACAATCAAAGGAGAGTTTGTCCTGAAATCTTATGACACTGCGGACATGGCCGCACTTATTGAGGAAAACCTGGATGGGCTGAGACAGCGCTCAGTGTACGCACTAGCTCAACACGATGCCAATAGACAAGGTAAGAGTCTACAATATTAGTCTCAAACACACATGCAGTCTATTTCATCCCATTGTTGCACAAAAAACTTGTTTTTCCTTTCCTTCTACAGATGACCCCATGGTCCTGGTTTGTAAACGAGGCGACCTTCTGCTCGTAGAGAAAGATGAAGAAGGTTCTCCTGATAAGAACTGGATGAACGTTATCAACCAGCGGACCAGTGCCAGCGGTGCGATCCATAAGGATACAATGCAGTTTCTGCCGACTCTTGTGAAGCCCACTGACGCTATGCTGGTAGAGTTATCCATCTTTTATTGTAAAATGTATATTTTTCACCATTCAACTTATAATGAATGAAATAATGAAATGAATTTTTAAATCAGTATATAGAAATGGTAGCATATACAAATATAGCCTATACATATTTGGGGGTATTTACATAATGTATCAAAACCTAAAGCCAAATTTACAAAAAACATGAATTCAATATATTCAAGTCTACATGCACATGCAAATATTGCTTAGTGATCTTTCAGGTCTATGGATGCAGCATTGGATCCATGAGTACGATGCCCCTGTAAGCCCCTGTTAAGGTGTAACTAATGACCTGCCTCTGACCCCTCAGGATCTGCTCAGTCCGGGCCAGAAGAAAGCTTCAACCGCACAAAAAGAGCCTCTGAGAAACGAAACAGTGGCTCCTACCTCTTTAAAAGAGTTTGCATTTGATAACTTCAGGTATTATTATCATATGAGTTATGTATAGTCATTTTTTTATTTAAATTATGAAAATGTCTAGAAATACTACGTCAGAATCATTACAACAGTTGCTTCACTCTATATGAATTCCTGGTTGTTTTAAGAGCAACAACATATCAGGAAGAAAGCAGGACTGATGTGCTCACACAGTTTGCTCCATGTCCCAGGCCGGCAGGTAAAGATGCCGGTCGACAAGGTGCGTCCAAAGGGGTGATCAGGGAGAAGCTGTGGGCGAGCACCAGAGAGCCTCTCAAACAGCCCCTAATGAGGAGCCTGGTCCACAACTCTGATCTCAGCGCCCTGGCCTGCAGCACCTTCACTGATATCCTTAAAACAAATGCTTCCCGTTTGCAGCTGAGGACAAGTTTTGTTGGCGGGTCCACTCACATTACTGTATCAGTAAAAGCTGAATCATTTGATAATGTCGACCTTTGTTATCACCCCAAATTCTGAACTGTATTCTGTTGCAAGGATTTTCTCAGAGTTTTGCGAATGTCAAGAAAACGCCTTTAAATGAAAACGTCAGATACCAATGTTGTTTTCACTCACGATATTGTTGATTCCACCCAATTAACTGCATGTGATCTGCAACCTTTTTTTTGTAGGAATAAGTCACTCCAACAGGAGTGTGAAACATATTTTACAGCCCAATTTGATCTCAAGTGAGCCGGACCAGTAAAGCTATTGCATATTAACCTATGAATAACAACACCTCCCATTTTGTTTAATTCTTTTAGTGTAAAGAGATTGAAGTATAAAATAAAATGGATGAACAATGTATTTACAAAACAGCAGATGTGGTACTAAAAACAAAAACCTCAAACAATTTCTTGTTTCTGCTTTCTGTTACTTACAATTTCTTGTATTTTTGCCCGATATATTGCCGAAATTACATTCCTTGAGCACTGAAAGATGCTCTGAACATAGCAAGCACACTGGCTTCTCACTTACCACTATAAAGAAATAAGAGCTGGTCTGTTCTTTCTTGAAAATAGTATTTTTATACTGAACAAAGTCCCAAAATGGGCCAATTTTGACTTTCTTTAAGCAGGCCGGTTCTCGCCGTCGGGCCGTATGTTTCACACACCGGGTCTGGAACACAAAAGGAACTATGCGATGCAGAACTTAGTCTTGTTTTGTACCATCTGTGTGAATCCTTAACCATGGCTGCCACCTATCCTGAAGTACATGGGCGACTACCCCATCAAACATGCTCGCAGTCCTTTAGAGCTGACTGACCAGATCTTTGGTCCTGCCACCCAGCATGAAGCTCTGCAGGACGAGGTTTACTGCCAGATTATGAGACAAATGACCAACAACAGCAGCAGGTGCTCCCTCCATGTGTACTTGTGTAAATTAAAGCATTCACACACAATCAAGAGCTTACATGTATAATCCTCGATGATTTCCCACCCACCCTCTTTGCTTTTCTTGCTCTCCCTCACTCTCAGGTTGAGTATGGAGCGTGGGTGGCAGCTCATGTGGCTGTGTTTGGGCCTGTTCTCGCCCAGTCAGAAATTGATGAGACACACTCAGCGCTTCCTGGAGTCGCGGCCCAGAGACCAGCTGGCTCCTGCCTGCCTGAAGAGGCTGTCCGGTGTGGGCAGGTCAGGCGAAAGTTAAATACAGAAATGAAAAATAATAGATGTAAAATGTAATGGGAGGACTGCAAGCTGTGCAAGGTGTTTGTTACTGGTAGTTAGGTCAAGAATGTATAACTCGTGACTATTTGAAACTGATAGTCCATATTAAGGAAATAGTGATGCTACTGAACTGACAGTAGATTGTAATAAACTGTATTTTTTATATTATTTTCAACAAGTTAATATTGGATTCACGTGTGACGGGTTGAAAGAGTGTTTGAAATGTATTGAACAGATGCCAAGATTGTCTTACTTTGAGTCTGTAGTATGTGTCAATCTCCAAGAATGTTTCATCCTACAACTACCATAATGCAACTTGGCAGTGTCTTCAAAGGTTATCTTATACTGTATTAGTCATAAGGAATGGGAATCATCTGCGCATGTTCGTAAATCACAATAGTGTGTTCAATACATGTATTGGATTGCTTTGCACCCTCAGTAAGGAGCCCAGGAAGCTTCCTCCCCATCCGGTGGAAGTGGACGCCATCCAACAGAACAGCACCCAGATCTTCCACAAAGTCCACTTCCCAAATGACACAAGTGATGTAAGACACACCACTTGCCTCTAAACACTGTTTTGTAACGGCGCTAAGCTCAGTATGTTTGTTATTATATTATTATGGGTCTATCCATTCGTGGGCAATTTTTCTCCCACATTTATTTTTCAACATGAGGTTCTAAAATTACTTCCAATTTCCATATTTAATTATGATATCACAATTCGTTTGGATATCAGTCAAAGTTTATATTTGTACTGTTCTTACTGCTGTGCAGATATTTGAGGTGAAATCGACAACCACAAGCAAAGACCTGTGCTACAGTATCGCCTCCGAGCTCCATCTGAGCTCAGCTGAAGGATATGGCCTGTACCTGAAAACACCAATCAAGGTGGGGTTGGGCAATATTTCTGCAGAAGTTTGTTTGTTTCATTCTTCTTTTTTTTTTTTGCCATTCATAACATTGTATTTTGAAAAAAAGATATGTTATATTGATTTATACATGGCCTCAGAAGATATGTTGTGCTTTGGTTTGCATTGCTCATATGACTGATGATGATGAAAAACTTTGAGACAATGTCTTCAATTGAGATCTCATCTACACTTGTGAATTAACACTCGCAGTTAGTAACAGGAGCCACCAAGGCTGTACTTCAAACCCGTTCAAAATACTGATATTATTCTGTTTTCACTTCTTAGGTCGTAAGCTTGGAGGAGCAGAAATACTTTTTTGACAGTTTAAGGCAGAATTCAGAGACTGTTAATAAGAAAGGAAAAAAAGGGAAAGAAGGTAATGCTTCATACTGACACCTTCATGCTTTTATAGTTAGTAGTTTTCAAAAATGGATAATGGAGGTTTTGTATATTAGGCATCCCGGCCACTATGCCCTACCGGGTGATCTTCAAGAGGAAGCTCTGGTTCAATGTGAGCCCGGGGAAGGACCTGATTGCAGACCTCACGTTCCATTTCCCACAGGTGTGCAACCTCAACATTCTCTTCATTCTGCTGGCTTTTACTCTTTTGCAACACGCAGAATTGTCTTGACACACAAGGCCTTTTTTTCACTGCCACATGTAGGAGCTGCCCAGGTACCTGCGGGGATACCACAATTGCACCAAAGAGGACATGGCCAACCTGGGCGGGCTGCTCTTCAGAGTCGAAGTAGATTCAGACCGGTCGCAGTTTGTCATGATCCCCAGAATGCTGAGGGAGCTTGTTCCTGCTAACCAGTTAAAAAGCATGTCCCCTGAAGAATGGAAGAAGGTAAAGGAAGGAACATGAAGGGGCAGGGCAGAAATGTATGACAATTCCTCTTCTAAAAAAGGATCTCTTTCGAAAAAGCACGGAGAGAAAACTGGCTTTTACATGAATGTGTTTAAGTTAATTGAAGTCCACTGAGTTTTCTATCTTTGCTTTTTTTTCCTTTTTGCAGCACATCATCTCTGCTTATAACAGGCAGAGTGGTATCACGGTGCAGGAGGCCAAAATCGCCTTCCTGAAAGGCATTGCGAGTTGGTCAACCTTCGGCTGTAGCTTCTTTGAAGTTAAAGTGAGTCATCAGGATGGAATGAAAGCCAAGTTGGCAGACAACAGTTGGAGGACGCTCTTTTGCCTCATTATGATTTCATTTGCATTTGACTTTGCAGCAAACTTGTGAATCTAGCTACCCGAATACAGTTTTGATCGCCATCAGCAAGCAAGGGGTTAGCTTCACAGACCCAAATACAAAGGTATGTTTTACATTACGGTATGTGTACTAATAAGTCTCTTTTTCCTTATTAGTAATAATATAGTCATGTTTCTTCTTAGTATTTGATTTCAAATCTACTCTGTTCCATGTAATCTCAGTATATAATATATTTATAATAACCGATTGGCGGATGGAGGATTACATCTTAATGTATCTTAATCATACTGTAAATCTTTTAGGAGCTGCTTGTCATGCACCCATTCAGCCGCATCACAGATTACCAAAGCGAAGGCGGCTA